>NC_081567.1:36841815-36861532 GCF_022355385.1 Mustela nigripes
AAAGTGCCTCAAAACTCAGGAGCAGAAGTGCTGGCCTATTCAGGACAATGAAAATGAAAGCCCTCTGGGTTGTGCTGAAGGACTGAACGGAGTCCCCTGGGTGAGGCCAAACTTGAGGCATCTCCCTGTTGTTAGATCTGGGCTGCCGCACCAGGAAACAGTGAGTTTCCCCATGGAACCCTCTGGCAGGAGAGGGGCTGGTGTGGGCTTGGGAAGCCGGTGGGGGAGGCTGTCCGTCTGTGGAACCACTGCCCCCTAGTGGCCAGTTAGCACTTTTTATTGCTACTTGGGGATGGACACTTTGCAGAGGGGTAGACCAGGGAAGAATCCAGAACTTTAAAAAATATATATTTTTTAGTAAAGAAAGAGAAACAATTGATTCTCCTAATCATCACCCAGCTCTCAAGAGTGTACCCACCAGAGGCCTCTGAAGTGGGCAGAGCCACTTTGATCGGCCTTGGGAACATATTCATCCAAATTTCTGCAAGTTATAAACCTTAGTCTTGGTCTCTCATCTGGAGATGCAACCATTATTCCCTGCTCTCTGGCTCGTCCTGGCCTCTGTTTCTGGTGGAACTCTGGGAGGTGAGCTTGGAACACCAGGTGGGTGCTCGGGCCTGCTCTGACCACCTGGGTGGCCTCGGCCTTGACTGCTGAGAGCCCTATCCAGAGCCATAAATTGAGAACCAGGATGTCTGGCCACATGCATGAGCTCCCCCCACCCTCGCCCACACATGCACACCTATTATCTTTAAAACTGTCGAACTTTCATGCCCACTGAAGGAACAGCACAGTGGGGGCACCTGGGTGGCCCAGTCAGGTAAGTGTCTTCCTCCAGCTCGGGTCATGAACTCAGGGGTCCTGGAATCAAGCCTCATGGTCTTTCTCTTTCTCAAGTAAATGCATTTTTAAATTTTTTATAAGATTTTATTTATTTTTAGAGTACACTATTTTTTTAAAAAGATTTATTTATTTATTTGACAGACAGAGATCGTGAGTAGGCAGAGAGGCAGGCAGGGATGGGGAAGCAGGCTCCCCGCTGAGCAGAGACCCTGATGTGGAACTCGATCCCAGGACCCTGGGATCATGACCTGAGCTGAAGACAGGCTTAACCCACTGAGCCAGGCACCCCTAGAGTACACCATTACTGCCTGTATTCATTATATTGTGCATGAGATCTGTAACTTCCTAGGTACAAGCTTGTACTTTAAACACTATCACTCTTACCCACCACACCTCTAACCCTCATGTTCTCACTCCTTGCAGTGCAGAGCTGGGTTTAAAGTCAAGCTCATCCTGCAGCCGTGAAGCATTTTTGACAAGGGCAGATCTTTGGTGGTGCTGCTCACTGCCTATAGCACAGCACTGAGAGGCAGGGAATGTTCTGTCTCGGGAATGCCAATTTGGATCTCTGGGGTGAAGCGATGTGAAGTTCTAAATGCTCCATCGGGGCAGGGCTGGGGTGGAAGGGGGACAGAGCTACTGGTTTTCTTTGCCTTGTACTGTTTTGGTCGGGCTATCCTGCTCTTTGAGCCCTTACCCATGACCAACGAGAGAAGTGATTCCCCTGAAGGCCACATCTTTTTAGGCATTTCTCTTTTTTTCTTTCTTTCTTTTTTAAGAAAAAATTTTATCTATTTATTTAGTTGACAGAGAACACAAGCAGGGAAGGAGGGAGAGGGAGAAGCGGGGAGCCCGATGCTGGACTCGATCCCAGAACTCAGGGATCATGACCTGAGCCAAAGGCAGACGCTCAATGGCTGAGGCCCCCAGGAACCCCTCTTTAGGCATTTCTCAACACCACAGGTGTGGGAGCAGAGAAGGAGGGAGCAGAGAAGGAGAGACCCGAGTGGGAGCAGCTGCGGCAAGTCTCCCCCAAGCTGAAGGATGCTGGAAGAGCCCACGTCGGCTGCCCGAGAGCCAGAGCAGCTCGGAACAGTCAAACTGGAGGAAGAGGAGACTGCCGGTCAGGAGGGCCCCCGGCATGCAGAGGCCAGGCCCCGGCCGGAGGTGGCTCACCAGCTCTTCAGATGCTTCCAGTATCAGGAGGACATGGGGCCACGGGCGGCCCTGAGCCGGCTCCGGGAGCTCTGCTGCCGCTGGCTGCGGCCAGAGCTGCGTACCAAGGAGCAGATCCTGGAGCTGCTGGTGCTGGAGCAGTTCCTGAGCGCGCTGCCCGCCCACCTCCTGGCTCGGCTGCAGGGCCAACAGCTCAGAGACGGCGAGGAGGTGGTGCTGCTGCTGGAGGGTGTCCAGAGGGAGTCCAGCACCGTGGGGCCCCTGGTAAGAGGGTGGTGGCCAGCTGGGCGGGACAGCAGGTGCGGACTCAGTGCCCCATGAAGAGGTCCCTCCATTTCCCTTCCTGTGGTAATTCCTTTTTAACCTAACTCTCACCTTTCCTCGGTCACATTTCTGTTGGGAGTCAGGACAGGGACTATCCCCCTGTCCTGTCTGTCCCCTAACAGATGTGTTTTGAACAGGATTTTAGTTTTAATACTGGCAAGAATTGTCCCCGGGCAGACATCACTTTGGAGGAACAGGGGGGCTCTTCCCAGGTCTCTAGTCACAGCCCCAAAAAGGAAGTGTCCTCAGAAGGACCCCCAGCCCTGGAGGCAGCAAAGGAACCTCTGCCATCCCAGCCAGGACCTTCCAAGCCCGCTGAGCTGGAGACCTGGAGACATCCCCCAAGTACAAAGCAGTCACTGAGCCCAGATCCCAAGAGGACATTCCAGGTCCTACAAGAGACTGGTGAGGAGCTGGTACCCCCAGACGGTGGGTGCTGGGAGGCACGGTATGTGAGAGCAGGGTGAGAAGGATGCAGGCCCCTCTTTGATGGGGATGGGCGGGAGCCAATGTCTCTCTTGGGGACCTGGCAACAGGTGTACTCCCTGTAGCCACATGAAGGGGAAGTCTAGCTTCTAACAGCTCTTTCTCCCCCCACCCCCATGCTGTCAGTCCCCCAGGGCCCTGTGCTATGGCTGGAGGAAAACTCCCGGGATCAGGAGCTGGCAGCTGTGCTGGTGAGCTAGACCAGTACCCTCATTCCAGAATGTTCTACCCTGGATGTTCTCCGCCTCTGCAGCTGGCGCAGATCTATGCCTTCCTTCATTTAAACCTTAAAAGCTCATCGTCCCCCTCAGGTCATAGGGCCCCATTCCTCTCTCACCAAGGGTCTCTGCCCACCCTTCTGTTACAGGAGTCCCTGACATTTGAAGATGTCCCAGCAAAGAAGATTTGGCCTGCACACCCACTGGGTAAGAGGTCCTTCCCGCTTGCAACCACTGAAGGCCCTTTCGTTGTATTTCAGGAGTGGTCCCTGAAGCTCAGATCCTACCTCACTTTTGGCCTCTTGGGCTAAAAATGGGCTATGTGCGGGGGGCAGGGGAGGGCAGCTGGGTGGCTCACTTGCTTAAGCATCTGCCTTCCACTCAGGTCAGGATCTCAGGGTCCTGGGATCAAGTCTCGCCTGAGCAGGGAGCCTGCTTCTCCCTTTGCCCCTCCTTCCACTCATGACTGCACATGAAATTGTGCAATCTCTCTCTCTCAAGTACATAAATCCAAAAAATGTAACAACCGGCCATCTTAATGAGGATTCATTCATCTCGTCCTTCATTCAACTATTTATTCATTTATTTTAAAGGCTCATTGTGTTTGATCTAATCATCAACCCCTCAACGTTGAGCTTTCAAAATAGGTAGTCATTGGGGTGCCTGGCTGGCTCAGCGGGTTAAGGTTTCAACTCTTGATCTCAGCTCAGGTCTTGATCTCAAGCTCATGAGTTCAAGCCCCAGCTTGGGTTCCACACTAGGCATGGAGCCTACTTTATTTATTTATTTATTTTTAAGTAAAGCGGTTACTATGGTAAATTCTGTGTTGTCTGTTTTTTACCCTCATCTTCTGTCCACTCAACAGTTTTGCAGGAACCCTGGGTTTCTATCTGCTTTGAGGCACTGAGGTTCTAGGCCATTCCTGGGACCCTCTAGGAATATGCCTGCTGTTTTCTGCTTCTTTCCCAGGACTTGAAAACAGAACCCCAGATGAGGAGTTCAAAGAGGAGCCCAGAGGGGTGGCCTGGCCTGCTGCCAACTCAGCAGAGTCTGGGGCAGAGGCTCCTGGGGTGGCAGAAGAGCCCGACCCTCCCCGGCTGGGGCCGGGCCCTGAAGCGAGTGGCTCCGGTGAAGGAGGGTCCCCTCGGGGCAGGAGTGACATTCTGGAGGTCAAAGTAGTCGGGGACGCGGCCAGGTCGGAGCCGGGGATGGAATTCATCTGCACAGACTGTGGTTTGGGCTTCCGAGAGCTCGCCCGCCTGGAGGCGCACCAGGGGCGCGCCCACCCGGGCACCCGGTGCTTCCCGTGCCAGTGCTGCGGGAAGAGCTTCGGCCGGAGTTCCATTCTCAAGCTGCACATGCGCACGCACACAGATGAGAGGCCCCATGCCTGCCACCTCTGCGGCCACCGCTTCCGCCAGAGCTCCCATCTGAACAAACACCTTCAGACTCACTCCTCCGAGCCCGCCTTTCTGTGTGCCGAGTGCGGTCAGGGCTTCCAGCGCCGCGCCAACCTCATGCAGCACCTGCTGGCGCACGCCCAGGACCAGAAGGCACCCTGCGTCCCTGAGACCAAGAGTGAAGCGCGAGAGCTGGCCGTGGTCCTGTGCTCTCACTGTGGCCAAACCTTCCAGCGCCGCTCCAGTCTCAAGCGACACCTGCGGATCCACGCCAAGGACAAGGGCCACCAGTGCTCTGAGTGCTCGGGCAGCCTGCGCCCGGGCCCGGAGCGCAGGCCTTACGTGTGCAGCGACTGCGGCAAGGCATTCCGGCGCAGCGAGCACCTGGGGGCCCACCGGCGCGTGCACACGGGGGAGAGGCCCTTCTCTTGCCAGGTGTGCGGCCGCAGTTTCAGCCAGAGCTCCCAGCTGGTCTGCCACCAGCGTGTGCACACGGGCGAGAAGCCCTACAGCTGCACGCACTGCGGCAAGCGCTTCGTGCGGCGGGCGGGTCTCGCCCGCCACCTCCTGACCCACGGCGGCCCAAGGCCCCACCACTGCACCCAGTGTGGCAAGACCTTCAGCCAGACCCAGGACCTTGCCCGCCACCGGCGCAGCCACACGGGCGAGAAGCCCTGCCGCTGCAGCGAGTGCGGCGAGGGCTTCAGCCAGAGCGCGCACCTGGCGCGCCACCAGCGCATCCACACCGGGGAGAAGCCCCACGCCTGCGACACCTGCGGCTACCGCTTCCGCAACAGCTCCAACCTGGCCCGCCACCGCCGCAGCCACACCGGCGAGCGACCCTATGGCTGCCCAACCTGCGGTCGCAGCTTCCGGCGGAACGCTCACCTGCAGCGGCACCTGGCCACCCACGCGGGGGCCGGCAACGAGGCGGCGGCCAGGCAGGCCGAGCCCCCCCAGGAGTGCCGGGAGTGCGGCAAGAGCTTCAGCCGCAGCTGTAACCTGCTACGCCACATGCTGGTGCACACGGGGGCCAGGCCCTACTCGTGCGCACAGTGTGGCCGCAGCTTCAGCCGCAACTCCCACCTGCTGCGCCACTTGAGAACCCACGCGCGCGAGACCCTGTACTAGCGGCTCCAGGTTCCGCCAGGCCAGCCCTGCGCGCCTCTCCCCGGGGTCCTGGGCAACCAAGGCCGGCAGAGGATGTCTGGATCCCCCACTCCACCGGCCTCCCTCTGGCTCCCGCAACCGTGTGTGTTAGTAACCCCCCCTTCGTGCCCCCACCCCACCCCCGCTGGCATCTCTCCGTGGCCTCAGGCGTGTATTTCAAAGTACCTAAAGGAAAACAGCCTTCTTGAAAATGACTTTTCTTTTCTTTTTTTTTTTTTTTTTTTTTTTTGAGATCCATCAAAACACTGTCTGTCACCCTCACCGCTGTGACAGGGATGCCTTTTCCCCTTCCCTACCCCAGCTCCTTCCACAGTACCCTAGACAGGAGCAGGCCCAGAGAGAGCCCCGCCCAGACACATCAGAAAGGCCCAGAATTGGGCCAGGGTGGCAGAGGGGCGACAGCTATCGGAGTCGGCTGTGAGTAAGGCCACGGAGTGCCACCCTGGAATTTTTCCTTCTCTGGTGTCTGCCCCTAATCCATGCTGTCCAATACAGTATCCTGTAGCCACATATGCTTGTTCAAATTAATTAAAATGGAATAAACTTTAAAATCCCAGATTCTGTGTTATTTTTTCCCCCCAAAAGATTTTATTTATTTGAGAGACAGAAAGAGCACAAGCAGGGTGGTGAGGCAGAAAGAGAGGGAGAAGCAGACTCCAAGGAATGGGGAGCCTGATGCAGTACTCGATCCCAGGACTCTAGGATCATGGCCAGAGCCGAAAGCGGACAATCAACTGAACCACCCAGGCATCCCTAAAATCCCAGATTCTGGATTCTTACGGGAAACCTTGTTTTGGGGATGTAGATAACAAGTTCTACTTGAAGATGCTAGCAGAGGAGAAGAAACCTGCCTGATGGCCAAGTGGGGCTGTGGCTGGAGACCACTAACAGGCCATAATTCTGTAAACTCAAAGCTGGTTTGGCTGGTTTCTCCACCTTTTCCCTACCAGGCAACCTTGGCTTTTTGGCTGTTTTTTTCCAAACCAATAGACAGACTTAAAATCATGTGACTTCTGTTAAGACCACAGGAAAGAAAACCGCGCCCCTCCACTGCAGAAAACAGCACATCCTGCTTCTGTCTGTGGCTTTTTTTTTTTTTTAACCCACACTTTTCTTTTCTAAGTTGTCTTTGTCCCTCCACCCTGGCATGAAATTGCTGTTTCACAGATGCCTGTGAATAGGAAGTGAACTCATCCACAAGGGCTAACGGGACTTGGGGAAAATCTGTTCACAAATCTACTTTCCCCAAAATGGGAAAGTAGAGATAGTCCTTGGGCGCAAGTGAGTGGGATGCCCCAAACCTGGGGAAGATCTATGCTTTCAGGGGTTAGGAGGGAGGTTAGGCAGGGTACAGAGAGTCACCAGATGTCACAGAACAAATTAGACTCATGGAAAGCTCCAGGGAAGAAAATTTCATGAAGGAAATTTTCTTAGTCAACTGAGAGAGTAAGGAGTTGGGAGAACCCCCAGCATTTGGAGGCCTTATTACTTCTTGAGCACCTACTATGTACAAAGGAATGTGCTGAGCTATTGAGAACAAGGCCCGAAATAGAAGGGAGAGGCAACCACAGAAGAACTGGAAGAAGGACATCCCCCTCAGAGGGAACAGCATGTGCAAAGGCCCTGAGCTGCTGAGCAGGCAGCTGAAGAATACTGTCCCTGAGGGAACCCTGTAGGAACCTGATGACACAGACAGGGACTTAGAGGCCAAGGTCAGAGTCTATTTATGATGGGAAAAGGGGAGGATTTTAAGCAGGGAGTTAACTTCATTTTGCAATGAAATTCTTTTGACCTTGGTGCTAGATAGATTTGGTTTGAAAGGGACAAGTCCAGGGAAACCAACTAGAAGAGCCTAGAAGTTGTCTAGGCTCTGGATGATGGTGACTTTAGTGGGGCCCTGGGGTCATAGAAGCCCCTGATGCCCTTAGCACAGTAGGAGGCTTTTCTCAAGGGAAATCAGTGTGAAAGGCCTGAGAAGGAAAAGTTTGACACAAGGTCACTTGAAAATGCAGGGCAAGTATCTAAAACAACCTGAATGCTGATGGGAAGTGGGAAGAGAGGTCATGGCCTAGGGGAAGTAAATGCTGGCTCAGGCCCTGGACTGGGTGGTCCCTTGAAGCTGGGGACTCAGGCCTGAGATGGGCCTTCCAGTGTACAAGGCTATCAGAGGGACCCCCACAAACGAAAGAAGATGCGGGCCGCCATGGGCCTCTGCAGAAAGGAACCCCCATATTGGATTGCCTTCTGCTCAGGAAGAAAAGGCCGGGGCCGAGAAGTTCCCCCAACTCCCTCCCCTGCTCAGTAAGCAGGGTCCCATGACCAGGCCACCAAGAAGCCACTAGTAGGGCATGCTTTGACCATTACGTCCTCCCACTGGATGCACAGGTGGCCCACAGAGAGCCGATTTTTCTAAGAATCAAGAGTTTATGCCTGTGATCCAAAAGGCTGTGAAGAAGGTGGCAGACAGGAAAGAAGGATGTTGACTCAAGGAGTGCCTCCAGTCTGTGAGGCCCCCTGTCTCCCAAGCCTCTCCCACCTCGGGCATCCTTCTCAGACAGTGGGCCCTGCCCTGGTCTCCTGCCCCAGGTGCCCATTTCCCCCTTTCTTCCAGCTCTGCTCTCAGATGTGTGTGTGTGGGGGGGTGTGGGAGGGTTGGGGGTGTGGAGTGTGGGGGGAGGTGCTGGAGTGTTTGCAGCCAGACACTCCCAGTGCAAAATCTGTGTGTCACTGCCACAAGCAGGAAGTCCGTGGGGGTGGGGGGGAGCTGAAGCGTGGGGGAAAGGAAGAGGGGTGCCTGGGTGGCTTTGACAGTTGAGTTTCACTCTCAGATCAGCTCAGGGGCCCAGCATTGCCCTGGGTTCCAAGCTCAGCTTGGCCAGAGTCTGCGTGACAGTCAACTTCCCTCTGTCCCTCCCCCATACCTTCTCGCTCTCAAATCAATAAATAAATCTTAAAAAAAAAAAAAAAAAGAAAAGAAAAGAAAAAGAAAGAAATGACAGCTGAGCTGAGCCCTTCCAGCCCGGGTCTTCTCCTCCCCCCAGGCCTTCTCTCCCCCCAGTTCAGCTGCAGGCCTGAGATGGGACTCCTGCCCCACCCTAAGCCACTTCTCAGCCTGGCCCAGCAGGGGTACACCCTCCCTCCCCTTCCCTCCCACCCTGTGCCCCAACCCCAAGGCCTCTGATCTTGGAAGGAAGACAGAGGAGCTTCTGTGGCCCAGCGCAAGGATGAAGACCAGGGCCAGGAGAAACTCAAGGGCTGCAAGCTTGATTTCCTCAGTCCCCACCATGCATCAGGCAAGACATCCACTTTCCAGTTCTCACAGAAAGTCCGTGACCAGTTGTGACCCCCATATCCCATGTTATGACCCCCGTGTGCTGTGTGCAGATTAGAGAGTGGTCAGGTGGACCTCAGCCCAGGTCCATGTGACGTGTGCCCTGCCCCCACCCCTGGGGCCCCCTGCTCCCAACGCCACAGGCACTCAGTTGGATTCCACGAACGTTTATTAAAACATGGGAGCCAGAGCAAGGTCAGACCTGGAGACCAAAACTGGTCAGGGGGTTCTGGCTAGGCCTGGATGGTAAATCCCAGGGCCTGCGCCATGAAGGAACAGAAATCCTGGAACACGCTCCAGACGGTCTCCACCGCGCAGCAGAGGGCCCGCATGCCAGCAGCCACGGCGCGCCGTAACCACGCCAGCAGGGCCCGCCACTTCTGCAGCAGGTAGCCCAGCAGCCTCTGAAAAAACCTCAAGACCCTGTCAGAGAAGGACTCCCTGGGATCCCAGCTCTCGAAGTCCTGGTCTTCAAGGGAAATGACAGGCGACCTCCTGAGCCTGGACCGCAATTCCTGCCGCACCTCGGGAAGTAACGGAGAGGAGTCCTGCCGGGACGAGGTTGGGGGACCCGTCAGGTCCTGGCCGGCGCTGAGGCCTCCCCAACTTTACGAAGCCCTTGGACGGAAGCTGCCCACTTCCTGCCAACAGCCCCCCGCATCCGCTCAGCGGGGCTGGGTCCTTACCTGGCAGCACCAAGATTCAGACAGACAGAACCGGCGGGGAAGGGAAGCAAGGAGGCCCCGATGGGCGCCTCACGCACCTGACTGTCGTTCTGGTAGTTCAGGTCCACGGTGTTGAGCAAGACCTCGTTGAAGCCGTCCTGGGGAGACCGGGGTGCGGAGGCTACGGACCTGCTCCTGCTGGTTGCTCTCTGCAGCCGGGAGCCCAGACCCGGGGCCCAGACTCCCTGACGCGGCCATGCATCTCCCCACCCTGGGGAACCAGCTTCGGGGAGGGGCGGTGCCCAGACTCACCTCCAGCTCCTGTAGCACTACCCACTCCTGGTGGGGAAAAATCACGTGTTCAAAATCCTCCCAGCCCCTCCCTCGCTCAGTCTTATCCCCAAGCTCCCGGCTGTTACTTGCCAGGCTCACCAAGGCTCCCATAGCTGGGTCCTGCCCAGGGGCCTGGGGACCAGCTGTCTGGTCTCCCAGTGCTGTCATCTGTATGCCCAATGACTCGGACGCCTTCCTAAGCCTCCGGGGGGGGGCCTCCGCATTCCTCACCTGTGTACACACCGGCCACACAGGTGTGAACCGAGAGATGAGCGTATTGCAGGGGTCTGTCCAGTGGAGGGTATGAGCAAACCTGTGGTAGTACCTTCCTCTTCCTCCTCGCCACTGTCATCGTGAAATCAACCACCCAAGCCAGAGTGCAGAGAGCAGGGGAGTGGGGGACACAGTGACCCACCTGGTCCTCTCCTTCTGGTTCATTCTGATGACGATCACAGTAATTGTCCACCAACCGGTGCTGCGAGCAGAGGAGAGGCAGAGGTGGAAAAGACATGCCTGATCCTCCCCCTCGCCGCCCCTGGGGTCGGGACATTCCTAGTTCCTTGCAGCAGATCCCAGATACCCCCCACACCCCACTCCCCCAACCATGCATGGAGAAGCGGTTCTTACCAGCTCAAGTCGTAATCCCTCATTCAGGTCTTTGTCTGGCTGTGGAGGTAACAGTGATATTCAGGCTCATATGACCTTGCCACCCCCCCCCACATGCACACATTTGCACACCCGCACACGTGTGCACATGTAGAAACATTGCTCCACAGGGTGCAGGGTCCACTGTGTTTCCAAAGCCCTGAGCTCTCCATCCCGGCCAAGGGAAGGACTGGCAGCAGCTGGTCCTCTCTGAGGTGGTGACAGAAAGGCAGGGGCACCTGCAGACCCATCTCCCCTGCCCAGACTCTTGGCTTGACCCACAGAAGTGCAAGGCACCCCAGAGTCTCCCTCACGAGTCTACCTGAGGGCCAGATCTGGTTTCCAGGGCATACAGGTCTACTGGGATTGGTGCTTCCTCTGGCCCTCTCCAGCTGCCACACACACATGTGGGGTCTACCTCCTAGAATAACCCCTTTGTCCCACAACACACACTGTTCCCCAGGACCCCTGACACACACAAAGACACAGACACAGAACTGCTCCCCGTAATCTACCCCCAGACAGGAAATCTGGCCACACAACCAGGACCTGCTCTGTAAAGTGAGTAATTCAGGGATGGCTCAGTGGGTTAAGCATCTGCCTTCAGCCCAGGTCCTAACCCGGAAATCCTGGGGTCAGCAGGGAGCCTGCTTCTCTCTCTGCCTCTGCCTGCCACTTCCCCTGCTTGTATGCTCTTTCTCTCTCTCTCTGACAAATAAATAAAATCTTAAAAAAAAATTAATACAGGGGCGCCTGGGTGGCTCAGTGGGTTAAACCCTCTGCCTTCGGCTCAGGTCATGATCCCAGGGTCCTGGGATTGAGCCCCGCATCGGGCTCTCTGCTCAGCGGTGAGCCTGCTTCTCCCTCCCTCTCTCTGTCTGTCTCTCTGCCTACTTGTGATCTCTGTCTGTCAAATAAATAAAATTTAAAAAAAAATTTTTTTAAATTTTAAAAAATTAATACAGTGAATGACTTAAAGCAAAAGGAGACTGTGAAGCCATTTGTCAACAAATTATTCAGAATTTCAGGAAAGTGATGGCAGAGCACTTGACCCAGCAAGCTAAGGGTCATTATGAGACTGGGGCCCTGTTGAGTGGCTCAGACCCCCTGCTTCGCCAGGGGACTCCCCCACTGGCCCAGGAGAATGGGACAGAGCCAGGTGCATGTGGAGGGATCCAGAGGTCCGGGGCCAGTGCAGGTGGGAGAAGGGGGACCCACAGCGTGGATATAGTATCCAGGCACCCCCCCCACCCCCCCCACTCATTCTCACTCACCTTGGAGAAGCCCATGGCTATTCAGGTCTCCAGGGGCTGTGACCTGGTGAGAGAGGAACAAGTGTGTGCAAGTCTTCAGAGAAGCAGCCTCCCCACCACCCCCATGGAAAGTCCCTTTGGCTGCAGCTCCCTCCCCAGGCCTCCACGGAGACATCGGAGATATCACCTTCTCACAGATTCTCCCAGCTGAGGTTTCCACTTCTGAGAAAGAGCTGCTCTTTTAAGAGGGAGGAGGGAGGAGGGAGGAGGGAGGAGGGAGGAAATTGGAGCCTGTCCTAAAGGCAGGATGTGAGGCTGTGTGTGTGTGTGTGTGTGTGTGTGTGTGTGTGTGTGTTTGACACAGAGACAGAAGCAAATGACAGGCAGGGAGACCCAAGGGCCTGAGAGGGGGTGGGTGGGCACAGCTCTAGCCTAGACCCCTCCACACCCTGAGCTAGGGCAGGAATCTCAGAGCCTGGAAACAGGCCCCTTCCTCAACCTCATCAGTCTGGGATGAGGGAGGGGCAGTGGGAAAGTCCAGACTTGGGAAAGCACAGGGAGATGTTCTCTGAGCTCAGGAAAATGAAGTCATCCAGTTGGGGGGGTCAAGGTCCTGAGGAATGCTGGCCAGGTCACATGGAGTGGAGTGGATCCCAGCACCAAAGTCCAGAGAAGGTTCCAAGAACCTCCCGGCCCAGGTGTAGCAGGACCTGCCGGACCCCTGGGGTGGGCCCACCAGGCAGGGCACCCGAACAGACTGGCCCATGGGACCCTGCAGGGATGGCTGGAGCTGATGCCCAGCTGCCAGGGGGCAGGGTGATGCCCTCAGGGGAGGCTGAGCGTGGCTTGCTGTCTGCCTAGGCCCGGATGACCAGGTGATCCTGAGCTTTCCTGGGGCCGAGGGATGTCAGGGTCCTGCTGCCCTCAGGCACCTGAGTGTGGTGGGGCAGAGGGGGGACATCCCAGGTGCCAGGCAGTCCTCACGGGACTCCCTCCCAGCTCCCCCGCAACCCTGCTCTGCAGCCAAAGCCCCTCCCAGTTCAGCACAGCCTCTGTCCTTCCCCTGTATGGGCGCCCAGAGCTCACACAAAAAAGTACTTGAGCCAGGGGTGCTTAAACTGCAGAAACGTATCATCTCCCACTTCTGCCGCCCTGCCAGGACTGGCTCAAAAACCACCATCTGCAGCCATTTTGTATTTCATTGCGGTCTGTGCCATTTTCTTTATGGTTTCAGTGAGAAAGAATTCACATACAATTCACCCATCCAAATGTAGGATTTTCATCACCTCAAAGAGAAATCCCATACCCCTTAGCCAGAACCCCCAGATCCCAAAACCCCACCCCCACCAGTCCCAGGCAACCCCTCATCTACTATCTGTCTCCAGATTGCCCCCGTTCTGGACATTTCATATAAATGGAGTCACATGGAAATGGTCACATTATGTGACCTTTGTGTCCAGCTCCCTGCACGTAGCACAGGGTTTTCAATCCATGTTGGCGGCGACATGTATGAGAACTTCATTCCTGGGATGCTTGGGGGGCTCAGTCGGTTAAGCCTCTGCCTTCTGCTCGGGTCATGATCCCAGGGTCGTGGGATCAAGTCCCGCATTAGGCTCCCTGATTAGCAGGAAGCCTGCTTCTCCCTCTCCCTCAGCTGCACTCACGTTCTCTCTCTCTCAAACAAACAAATAAAATCTTACAAAAAAAAGAAAAGAACTTCACTCCTTTTTACGGCTGAATAATATTCCATCGCAGGAGTCTGCCACCTTACATAGCTGTTCTCCTGCGGATGGGACATTCGGATTGTTTCTACCTTTTGGCCATTATGAATCCTGTCTCTGTGAGCACGTGTGTGCAGATTTCTGTAGACAGGGTTTTCCTTCTCTTGGGTAGACACCTAGGAGAGGAACAGCTGACTCGTGGTAACTGTTTCAAAGTTACTGCACCATTTTGTATCCCAGCAGCAGCAGGAGAGGGTTCCAGTCCCTCCAGCACTTACTATAATGTTGTTTTGAGTTCAGTCACCGCAGCGAGTGTGAAATAGCCCCCGGTGTGGTCTGCGGTTGCTTTCCCCTTAGGACGAGTGACCTAGAACAGCTCTCAGGTGCTTGTTGACCACTGGGCATCTTCCTTGGAGGAGTGTCTATTCTGATTCTCAGCCCCTTTTTAAACGGGGTTGTTACCCTTCTTGTAATGACATTGTAAGAGTATGTTATATATTCCCGATACAAGTCTCTTTTCACCTATGTCCTTTGCAAATGTGGTCTCCCATTTTGTGGGTGGTCTTTTCATTCCTTATGGTGTCCTTTGAAGCACAGATGGGACCACGCCATTAAAAAATAAATAAAACTAATAATTTGACGTGGCATTTTCCTGAAGTATACTAAATACATTTTTAAAAACTAGAGAAGTTTCCACGGAGCAATGATAGTACAGATTTCACCTTGGACGCTGATCCTCTGAGCTCCCCTGGCCGACTTTTGGGTTCCCCTCTCTGCTTTCTTCTCCCACTCATTCCCTCTCCATCTGCTGCCCCACTGCCCATCAACTCTGAACCCCACCTTCGTCTACAGAACAGAGTGAGATTCAGGTCTATCAAGCTCTTGTGGCCAAACTCATGCCAGGTCCCTCTGTGCTCAGAAGCAAAGAAGGGCTTTCATTTTCTTTGTCCTCCTGTATGAGGCTTGTAAGATTTTAAAATACAAGTTTCCTCCTCCACCTCTTTTGAAAGGATCCTGACAGAGGCCCGGATTTCTGGATTTCCGGCAGCTTAGGATCCAGGTCATGGACTGGTTGAAGACCTCTGGTTGTTGCCTTCCTACTGGTCGGCTTGTTGCAGCCCATGAACCGCCCCCCCCCCCCTCCCCTGACTGACTGACAGGCAGGCAACCTCCCTGCATTCTGGGATTTCCACCCTCAGTCCCCACCCCAGGCAGCCTTGTGGGCTGGAGGGCATCCCAAGAATGGTGCCTAAGTACCCCCACCCATAGACCAGGGCCATCAATCTGACTCTCTGGGAATGTCAAGAGCTTGGCCCCTAGGAGGGAGAACATGGCAGAGACACAGGAAAACCACAGGACAGGGTTCCCAGCTGCTGTCCCAGCTTCCTTGCCCACCTCCAAGCTTACTCAAATGCAGACTTTTGCTCTCAGGATGAGGGTGTGAGGTCTGCAAGTTTGTTTTTGTTTGTTTCATTTGTTTTTTGAGGTCTGTGTTTTTAAGTTCCCCAGGTGATTTTGATGTGCAATATTCCAGAAGTATAGTTCCAGAGGCACTGATTTAGACCCTGAATTCTGTAGGTTTTTGTTTTTGTTTTGAAGTCTGCATTTTTAAGTTCCCCAGGTGATTCTGATGTAGAATATTCTAGAAGTATAGCTCCAGAGGCACTGATTTAGATCCTGAATTCTGCGGGGAGTCCTGCGAGGGTGAGTGAGGTGGCCCACCCACTTATCACCCAGAGGTGCTGAGGAAGCAGTGCCCTGGACTGAGGGGAGCTAAATCCACACCGCACAGAGCTGAGGAGAATCCCAGAGTTCTCCTTGAGGGAAGCGGCAGATACTCTGGTGTGGAGGCATGGAGAGGATTTGTAGGGCTAGGAGGGTGTTCTGTTGAGCGGGGACAGTACTGGGTACAGAGTAGTGACCAGAAAGCAGGTGCATGGGGCCTACGTTGTGGAGGGTCGCCTGGGTGGCCACTGATGTCACCCAAGACACACCTACGTGTGCTCAGGGGTAGTTTCAGGGCTGGGTCTGGGGTCTCCAACCCTGTGGCATTGACCAGTGTCTTGGAAGCGGGACAGAGTGGGACATTCCTGGGAAACTCCGAGCAGCGGATGGAGACAGAGGCAGTGGTTCAGTTTCCCAGTCAGGCCGTTCCTCCAAAGCCCGAACAGCCCAGAGCTGCTCCTAAGAGCCGCTGTCGTCCTGAAGGGGGTTGTTAAGGCGTCCCTCCGCGACGGCTGCGCTCTAAGAAATACCAGCTATTCCGGGAAAAGGAGCATCCGGCGGGAGGAGTGCGCACTGGTACCCCCGCAACCGCGCGGGTGGGGCAAGGGAGGCGACGCCGTGCACCTGACCTGCCCAGTCTAAGCGCCAGCTCTTTCTCCCCAGTCTCCAAGGCTTAGCTCCACCCACATGCTCCCATCTGCGTCCCTGCAGAGTCCCGCCCCTGGGAAGAGAGGATGCACCTCCGCAGCGACTCAGCACCACCCCCCTATACACAGACCCGCGGTGGGAGACCCGTCCCCCTTAAGGGGAGGCGACGCCCCCCACCAGCAGGGCCAGAAGGGACAGCAGGAAGGACAGCGACGGCCTCCCTGAGGCCTCATTGATTTCGCAAGAACAATCGCAGGTCCCCGGTTCCAGGGTCGCCCTGGGGGGCCGGGGGGAATGTGGACGGGCGCTGGGGGCCGGGCAGTCCAGCCACTTGGGGCCCATGGGCTGGGGGGAGTCAGGATCGGCCTTGACGCTGCCCTTGGGAAAACGCCAGTAGTGGGCGCCCTTGAAGAAGTAGGTGTCACCTGCGCGGAAGAGAGGAGACACTTCGGGGCCGGTCCAGGCTGCTTCTCCCACCGCGCCGCGTCTCTCCCGAGAGCTCCCCGAAACCCCCAGGAGGACCCCTCTCCCCGTGCCCAGGGCCTCCAGCCCCTCCCAGCACCTTCTCCCACCTGCGTTGCTGACGCTGACATCGTCCGGGGCGTGAGGAGCCCCTTCCCAAAGACTCAGGTCGCGCGGGTAGCCGGGGTCTGGGCGCGCCGCCGCCTCGTCGTAGCGCCAGTAGCGCCCGCCCCGGATCAGGTAGGTCTTCCCGTTCAGCGGCCACGAGAACACGGCGTCCACCTCCTCTCCCGCCGGCAGCCCCAGCTCGGTGAGCGGCCGCGGGGCGCCCTCCAGCTGCCGGTCTTGGAACACCCAGAACTGGGGGCCTGCGGGGCGCGGCGGGGGAGGGCCGCGCAGGTGAGCAGGTGCGCCCCCGCCCCCACTCCGCGGGCGCGGGCCCCAGCGCTGTCCCGGCCCCTACTCACCGCTGAACAGCAGGATGCGGCCGTCGGGATGCCTGGCATAGGCGGCCTGGATGACCTTCACCTCCGCGGGCAGCCCCTCCCAGAAGCGATGGAGCCGCGCGGGCCGGGGGGACACCAGCTGGCCCGAGGGCTGCAGGCGCCAGAACCAGGAGCCTGTGGTGGGAAAGGGGCGGGCGTGGGGGCATGAGACAGCAACAGATCTCCCTCCCGGCGCATGGCTCGGGTAGAGTGGCCTTGTTTTGTGGTTTTAGCCCTTAAAGTGCTGCATCCTGGGGGAAAAAATCCAACTCTGTGGGGTCGGGAGATCCGGAGTAACTGACTCACCTTTGAAGAAGAATATCTCACCGCGGATGTTAGCAATGGCATCGAAATTGCCGTCACATCGGTCGGGGACGGGAAGAGAGGGGCTAGGGAGGAAAGGAGAGGTGAGCAGAGAGGGCCGGGGCTCCTGGTCTCTTGGCTTAACTGTTAGGACAGTCCCATGGGCTAGGGACGCTCACCACGCCCATCTCACCAAGGACCACCCTGAGGTTAGGGACTTCACCCTGGGTCGTGCAGCTGGAGGGGACTCACCTGTCCGGGGGCAGGGCAGGGGGCGGGGGAGCAGGGGCCAGGGGTTTTCTTGTGGGCTTATCGTAGGGGGTTTCGGGCACCTTCCCTGTGGAGAGAGAGTTAGCAAGGCCTGAGTTTCCTGCTCTGCTGCAGCGGAGGCCGGGGACAGAGCACCCCTCTCCTGCCCCCATACCGTAGAGCTGCTGCAGGCCTTCGCGGTCGTCCTGGGACAGGCGGTACTTGTGGGGTTCGCCAACCGGGCCCTGGTAGAAGGGCCTCATAATCGAGTTGGGTGCTGAGGAGTGGCCCAGGCCCAGAGCGTGGCCAAACTCATGGACAGCCACAGCGAACAGGTCAGTCCCCTCGCCATCTGGGGAAGGAGGGAACATGGACTAGACCTGTGCCCCTCCCCCACACCAGGAAGGGAGGCAGCCTGGAAGCCCCTGGAGTGGGGCCTGCTGGCAGAGGGGAGCAATCAGGAGATCCTCCAGAGATGGCTGTCCCCAGACCCTTCCGCGAGCCATTTTGTCCTTCTTCTGTGTGTTCACTTATTTGGTAGATTTTTTTTTTAGTAGCCTTATTTGGCAGTTCTGGAAACTTGGGGAGCGGGCTGAAGAGACCCATGGAAGAGGTTAGGGAAGGGGCAGGAGGAGACAGTCTGGACAGAGGAAGCCGGCCCCCAGGCAGGGAAGCCTGTCCATAAGGAACACTCTGGGGGAAACAGGAACATAGGGATGCATTTCTCTCTCTCCCAGAAGGCCCAGTCCCTGGAGTTTCCCTCCTCTAGGCTTGTCTGTGGTCAGAACTCCCCTCCCATGGTCCCCTCAGCCTCTGTCCCCAAGACCTTCACCCCGCTCCCACCCCCTCATTCCTCTGTCACCCTCCCCCATCTCCCCCTTCCCACAGCCTCCACCCTTCTCCTGCCTCCCCAGGGTCCTGGCTGCCTTCCGGCCTCTGCAGTCCATCCACCTCCTCAGGCAGGCACTCTCAGACCACAGCCTGCTGGCCCTGGCGGCCAGCCTTGTACCCAGCCTCTCTGACCACAGCCTCTTCCTTGGGGACCAGCCTGGGTGCCAGGATGAGCCTCTTCACGCTCTCAGTTGCTGGCCGAATCCCAGCTCCTCATTGATCCGCGGGCCAGCTTCTTCTCCCGCCGCTGAGAGGCCAAGAGACCACAACAGCAAGATGGCAAGAGAGGCAAGCAGCCGCCCAAGGAGGCCCGATGTCCACAGATGCTGATCGACTGCATGCAAATCTCTAACTTGGGCCAGTGCTGCTGAAAGTGGGTTTATTGGAAGGGACCTGGTGATCTGAAAAGCAAATTTCTCTCAACCCCTAAGGGCTGCTGGATGAGAGTATAAGAAAGAAATGGGTGAGCAAGTCTTAAGAAGAGTAGTGAGTACGTGCCCACATTTTCCTCTCATAAAACCTCTTCTTCCTGTCCTCATTTGATGGGTAGGAAACTAAGGCACAGGGAGGTCGAGTCCAGTGATGGTATAGCCAAGTCCTCTGCCTACACCGTCCTGCCTTTCAGCAGTGACTTCAGATGGTCTGGGTCAAACTGCACAGGTACTGAAGAATTTTGTTGGCTGTGGTTTTCTTATTGCCCTGGAGCCTTTTTCTGAGAAACTGGAGGAAGTTTGGTGTCCACATCAAGTACATGTCCTTCTTCCCTCACCTCACCCCTCCTACCCCTGCTTTGCCTCTCCTCTGGCCACACCCTTCCTTGCACCTTCTCCTGCTTTGCAGCTGGGGGAAGACACACCACTGCAGCCCCAGCCATGAGATCCCAGGTGGCCTTTCTTCGGGGTCCTTGACACCTCCGCTCAGCTCTGCTCTAGACCTCAACGGACAGCTCCTCTGTGCTCTCCATTAGCCTGAACGCCAGGCACATGGCCCCTCAGGCTGCACCCCAGCTCTGGCTCCCAACTCTTAGGTGACAAATGCTGACAAATGTGTTTCCTATTTCATCAAGACAGGCCAGCCGATGTAATCTGTAACTTCCTGTGTGCCTGGGCAGACAGCTCCACCTCCCCCACACTCACCTCCTGCCCTGCCCTGCCCTGTGCAAGGACCTTGCTTCACTTATCTCCAAAAGGACAAGAACAATGCCCCACCCATCCCTCCATCCATCCCTGCATCCATGTGTCTATCCATCCATCCATCCTTCCATTCATGCATGCATCCATCCATCCACCTGTCCATCCATCCACCCACCTGTCCATCTATCCAGCAATCTATCCATCCAACCATCCACTTGTCCATCCATCCATCCATCCATCCATCACCTGTCTATCC
>NC_081567.1:36861932-36907314 GCF_022355385.1 Mustela nigripes
TCCATCCATCCATCCATCCATCCATCCATTTGTCCATCCATCCATCAATCTATCCATGCATGAATCTATTCATCCATTCCCCATCTCTTTCTTTCTTTTGGCTCACCCAACATCACAAAGTGCTCAAGTCTCCCTCATCCTAAGCCACCCCAGTACCTATCTGCCCGCCTCACCCACCTGACCTTCCCTAGCAAGTTCTGTGGTCAGTGGTCCAAACTCAGTTTTCACTTACTCAGCCCCTCTCACGCCTCATTTCACGCTGGTCAGGACTCCTCCCCCACCTGCCAAGTCTGTAGGCACCAAGGTCACTTTGTCCTTAGATGATCAAATCCAGGCCCATGTAACATACTGGCCTGGTTGCTGCCCTGCCTACTGCTGCCTGAGTCCCTTGTCACTCTCATTCCTGGTCACCTGTGGACCTGTTCTTTCTCCATTTCCCTTGGTTCCTCCTCTCATTCTCTCCTCCCCTTCACTGTGGGGCTCTCCACAGCTCTGTGCTTGACCTTCACATCCTACACTCCCCTCCCAGAACCTTACCAACCTCTGAATGCCACCAGGCCAGCTCATAGAAGCCTGTGCTCATAGTGCTACTGTGTGCGGGGCTCGTGTTGACAGCTATAGGAGAATTACAAGCCCACCTGCCAGCAGGTACTATTATAACCCCCATTTCTCAGATGATGAAACTGAGCCCTGACCAGAGTTCGCTTCTAGCCAGTGTGCTTAAAGGCTGCGTTACACAACCTCACTTCTGTGGATGCTATGGGCACCTCGTCCAAGTCAGAGCCTGTGTGTCCCTCTCCCGGATGCCCCCCACCCTGGAAAACAGCTCTCCCTCCTGGCCAGCCTCCCTGCCACGGCTTACAGCCAATGGCGGCTTGTGGAGTGACTAGAAGACCTGGAACCCTGACCTCCAGGCGGGACCAGCAATGTGGGTCGGGCTCCTCTCAGCTGAGACCACATCCTGACTTAGCTGCTTTCCCTAGCCCGCTTTTATTTCCCTTTCCTTCGAGAACATACCCTGAGAAACTGCTTGCACAAGAACTTTCATCTTGAGCTGCACTAATGGAGAACCTGACCCAAGTCTGAGAAGTCCCAGTTCTAGAGCGAGACACTTGACCATGAAAGCATCGCCCACATTGAATGGCCCACAAGGGCAGCCAACGCGCAGCCAACCTGAACTCCCCTCTGCCTTCCGAGAGCCTGTCCTTCCACCTCCAGGGGCCCCTGAACCATCACCACTTCCTCCCACCCCCTCTGCCCCCAGGGTTCAGTTAGACCCCACTCTTTGCCCATCCCGACTCAACTGTCCTCTGACTCCTATCACCATCTTTTCTGGACCCTGCAGCCAGTGGCGTTTCCAGAATGCCCGACCTTCCATGGCCCCCAATCCCTTCCTCCATCCTCCCCATTCTGTCCCTGTGCTTCCAAGGCCCTCTGTGTTATGAGACACACCATCCATCTGTTCTCTACAGCCTGCCTCCCAACACTATATTTCAAACTCCCAGCCCCAGATGGCCCCCTGTGCCCCTCCCCCTGATGACCTGGACTCAGCGAGCTCACTGACTTGCTCTTTTCTCTGCGTCCTCCCCGTAGTCCCCCCATACCCTGGGGGAACAGGACCTCATGTGCTAGTTGGCCTTCAGTATACATATGTGGGATGAACAAAGTCACCACTTCTAGGAAGCCCTGTCAGTCAAAGGCTTTGGGTAGGCCTCTCTTCTGAGCACCGGAAGCTAGAGGACTTCCTCTGCTAGGATTCCCCCAAGTTGCATCACAGTGTGTAGCAACTGCCGGTTACTATTCTGACTCAGCTGCTGGAAGGAGCTGTTTTCACCTCTTTAAGTCCATAGCTCAGGGCTGGGATGCCTGAGAGGCCTCGGTGATGGGTAATTTTCCGTGTCAACTTAGCCAGACTAGGGTGCCCAGTGGTCTAGTCAAACACCAGTGTAGATGCTGTTGTATAGGTTATTTTGTAGACGTGATTAACATCTACAATCAGTGGACTCTAAGTAAAGCAGATTGTGGGCCATGGTGGGTGGGCCTCGTCTAAGCAGTTGAAGGCCCTAAGACCAAAACCAGAGGTTTCCCAGAGAGAAAGGAATTCTGCCTCCAGATTGCAACACAGAAATCAAACCTGGGCTTCCAGCCACCTGCTTGCTCTGCAGATATCAGACCCAGGACTGCAGCACCAACTCTCACTTGAATTCCCAGTCTTGTGTACCTGTCCTACAGATTTTGGGTTTGCTGGCCTCCACAATGCCGTGAGCCAATTCCTTGAAATAAATCACTGTGCACTCACACACACGCAACCTACTGGTTCTGTTTCCCTGGAGAAGCCCAACCGCTACAGTCTCCATCAATATATGTGATTGAAACCGAATTCTTAAAGACAGACCTGAGGAGAGCATGTCTCAGAATAGGGAGATCATACCTTTTGAGCCGTAAGTCCAGGTCTCCTCATCATCAAAATGAGTGTCCCCAGAGATGGGGTGCTCCCCGGGGAAGAAGGCGTGGGCGAGGGTACCTCCCTGCCCGTCGAAGGGATAACTGTCCTGGTGATATGCCCGGGCGAAGTCGATGAGGATGTCGGGTTCTGTTGGGTCCTGAGAATCCAGCTCCTGGAATCTGAGGCCTGACTCAATGCCCCAGGTGCTCAGGGCATGGTGCATGAGGGTCCGCACTGTCTCCGCGGTCAGTGCTGAGCTCTGGGGGAAAGAGCGAACCCTGGGGAGACAGAAGGCAGCTATTCCATGCCAGGCCCAGCAGGCAGGCGGGCGGGGTGTGTCCCGGGACCTACCTCCACGTTAGGGTTCGCTTCTCCCACTTGCTGCTGCTCAGAGCGTATCGGCGCCGGCGCCGGCGCCGGCGTCGCCTGACCAGCTCGGCCACCCCCAGCACATCGGGCAGGGAGCAGCGGGGCCTCTGCATGGTGGCCATCGTCACGCGGTCTAGGAGAAAGGGTTTGGGGGGAAGGGGATCAGCAGTAGGACAACCTGCTCTACCCCGTTGTCTACCTGTAGCTACCAGCTAACTTCCTACGCAGACACACTGAGGCTTAGAGACGTTAAACAACTTGACCCAGGAGGCCCCGCGGCTTGGATGTGAACACGGGCTCTCCAGGTCTGGTAGCCAGCTCGGGTCAAATTAGGACTCTGCTCTTCAGGGCGGTGTCACCCTCTTAACTGAGCCCTGGACGGACTGGCTGCCTCCATGTGGTGATCAGATCTGGGATCTGGGGTTCCTGGTTCCCTGGGCCCCGGTGCCTGGACTCTGGAGAAAGGAGCCCCAGGGTTGCATGCGGATTCCTCTCATAGAGGCCGGAGCCCCTTGGAACATTGCTCGTCCATACCTCGCACTGTAGGTCCCTAGTCCTCACCACATCCTAAAATCCAAAGCCCCCAGGTTTTGGGGTGTCCAGTATCCCAGATTAGATATGCCTGGAATCCCCTTTCCTAGCTCAGCTCTCTTCCCAGCTGCCCCCCCCCATCTTCAAATGAAGATCAAACCTCACCTTATTGGTTGAGGTGACAAAAAGTATCCAGTGGACAGGAGAGAAAGGCCCTACCTCCCTTGTAGATAGCCAGCATCCCCCAAGTTCTCTCTTCCCCGCTCAGTGCTACCTCCAAAATATGTACCCTGGATTCAATTGCCTCCTTCCTGGTCTCCACTCCCACCCTCCAGTCTCCATAAGCAAGCAGAGGAAGCTTCAACTGTAAAGCCAATCCAATGGCCTCCCTCCTTCAAACCCTCCAGTGGTTTATCATGCTTGTAATCAATCCCAAACACCTTTTAACCATCGCCACCCACCCCATTCCCAGTCAGGTTCTTGTTTAACTTTTTAATCTCTTCTCCTCACAGGTACACCAGCTTGAGCCTACCACAGGGTCTTTGCACTTCCCCAGGACACTCTTCTCCCACATTTTCCCATGGCTGGCTCCTCCTACTTGCATCTTATGAGTTCTTTATGTCATGTGAGCTCCTCTCAACCCATGACACCTTCCAGAGTGATCTGCCCTGACTAGCATCTTATCTTTTCAAAACACAAATAACTAACTGAAATTATCTCGCATATGTCTGTTCGCAAACTGTGTGTGTGAGTCCCATGAGAGCAGGGACCTTTTCTGCTTTGTTCATCACTGCACCAGCAGAGCCTAAAATGGCCTTACACGTAAGAGATTCTTAGCAAATACTTATTGAAAAAGGAATGCCTGAGAATCTTATGGGTTTGGCTCCAAGACCAGCGTTTTGCAGATCTTGTGATTCAGGTGCATGCTGAGGTTTAGCTACTGCTGGCTAATGGTCAGGCTGGGTGCAGAGGCAGGGCTGCGGAGGGTTGGGGAAGGGTGGGGGTCTACCTACCCAGGATGCCTGTCTCAGGTAGGCCAGCAAACCTCTGCATGACCTTGATAGCATCCCTCAGCTTTGCAGGGCTCTGCAGCTGGGCTTGGGCAGGGTGGGGTGGTGGCAGATAGCCATAGCGGGTCAGCCACTCCTAGACCAAAGGAGGGAACAGGTGAAGCGGGATGAGTGGGAGAGACACCCCCTTTCTACCACCATTCTGGAAGCTGCCCCCCCTTGCCCCACATCCGGGCATCCGGAGCACAGGGGGGCACAGGGGGTCCCCAGGTGACCGCCTGTTGTCTATCTCAAAGCCCAAGCTCTCCAGACCTGGCTTGTGTCCGGACCCAACAGTCCTGTCCTCCACCTCCCCATCTCTACCCCTCAACAGATCTTCAAATCCCAGCCCCCGAAAAAATGGGGCCAAGAATCTGGGTTCCCCAGACCCCATCCCCAGTCACTCTTTGGCAACTGAATCAGCCCCCAGCCTCATCCGGACCCCACCCCCACCCCGCAGATCCTAGGAGCGCGAAGACCCCAGCACTCACCACTCCCAGGCTCACGTCCTGAGCGGAGGGCTCCGGGGCGCTCACCGGCGACGGCGGCAGCAGCGGGAGCAGCAGCGCCAGGAGGCGGAGCATGCCCGCGGGGCTCGAGGGGGTCTGCCCAGGGCCGCTCTGGGGACCTACGGGAGGGGGTCTGGGGCCCGGAGAGGCTTGGGAACCCCGCGCGAGGTAGGAGGGGTGGGCTGGAGCTCCGGGGGCCGCGCTGCGCGCCCGGGATCCTGAGAGGCACCACGCGGGGTACCTGGAGACGTCCCGCGGGGGGACCAGGTGGGCCGGGGTGGCCGCGGGTCCCGGGAGGGTGGAGAAGGCGCGGGAGGGGGCGGAGGTGCAGGCTCCGGGTGCGCGGCGGCGGCCTCTGAGTCCCCGGCCGGCTACGCAGGACCCCGCGCTGCGCGGGCGGCCCCTCCCTCCGGGCGGGGCAGGGCGGCCGCAGCCGTTGAGCGGTGGCTACCCGGCGAGGCCAGTAGCCCAGCCTTCAGATGCCCAGCGAGCAGGCGGGAGCCGGCTTCTGGGACCGCGGGCGGCGCCGGTGAGGGGCGGCGAGGAGCCCCCGCCGAGCGCCCCCCGCCTCCTGTCCCCGGCCGCGCCCGCAAGTTTCTCTTCCCAGAACCCGGATCCCCCGGGACTCTCCGCCGCACCGCTCGTTTCTGCTTTCTGCACTGCAAGCAGCCGGGCGGGTGAGCGGAGGCTCCGGGGCTCTCCTCCCCACGCCGCCCCTGCCGGAGACCCCGAGGCCGGCCGCGGGAGGCTGGGACGTTTCCACTCTCCGCGGGGTCCAGGGCCGCCTCCCCGCCTGGCTCCGCTGGCGCACCGGCGTGTCCGCTGCGGCTGCCGGGGCTCGGCGCCTTCACTCCCCGAGCCCCGTGGGTTGCGCGGGGTCTCTGCGTCCGCGGGCCGGGGTCCGGGCCTCCCGGAGACGGCCCCCCCTCCCGCTGGTGTTAGCCGTGCAAGAGCCGGTGCCCCGCGCGCAGAGTCTGGAGCTGCAGCCCAGGGCCAGACGCGCAGCGCGGAGGAGGGGGTGAACGGGAGCGGATCCGACAGAGACCTGAGGACCCGCAGAGCCACGCCTCACCCCCGCCGGGGAAGCCCAGAGCTACAAGGCGGTGCCGCAGGAGACGGATGGGGAGGAATGGGGGGGGGGCGTGGGGAGGGGACTTCCCGGCGAGGGGCGAAGGGCGTGCGAGTCCCACCGCTCTGTCTCTGCAGCACGGCAGCGATGGGCGCCCTGTGGCTTAGATAAAATAAATAACGAGCAGGATGAGCGAGCTCCAGATACAAAATAAAACACAGAAATCCTGTATGCGTCCCCGCCAGCTGCGCTAACAAACCACCGCGGACCGGATGCCGGAAACAACACGAATTTATTTCTGGAGGCTGGACGGCCAAGACCCAGGTGCCGGCAAGGTCGGATCTTCCGGCCAGTTTAGTCCCTCCGCTGGGCTTGCAGGTGGCTGCCCGGGCTCGTGCTCACCTGGTCTTCCCTCTGCGCCCGGCAGCCCTGGCCCACATCTCCTCTCACCGTTAAGGGCACAGTCAGGCCACCCTCACGGCCTCGTTTTGCCTTCGTCGCCTCTGGAAAGGCCAAGGCCCTGCCTCTCAGAACAGTCACAGGCTGAGGTCCTAGGGATGAGGACCTCAACACCAGGGCTGGGGGGTGTGGGGCGAGAACACAGCACAGTCAATTTGGTCAATCCCAAATGCAACGAAAGCCTGCACTTCCCCTTCCCAGCTTCTCCTTGACCCTCCAACTCCTACCCCACTCAAGAGGCTTCCGACACCAATTGTGTGTTGGGTTTTCCCCAAAGTAAAACATTATTTGGGACAGGGGCTGAGTGATTCCTGTTCCTGTGGTGCTGGAGGGTGGCACCCTCCAGCACCAAGATGTTACTACCCAGAAACCTTCCAAAGCCCAAACTTTGGAGAGTTTTATGGAGGCTTGTCTCATAGGCAGGCTCAACTAATAATTCCATCTCTGGTCCCTCTTCCCTCCCTGGGTGATGAGAGATGGGACTGAAATTTCCAGGCTTCCAGTCATGGGTTGGTCTTTTAGCCTCTGTCCAGGTGCTCTCCGGGACTCACCTCCTTAGAATAAGAGACTACCATCTCCCAGGAGATTCCAAGGGATTTAGGAGCCCAGTGCCGGGAACTGGGGTCAAAGAGCAAATGTTAGAACAGAAGATGCTTTTAGGCTCCTACCTTTTTAGGAAATTACAGGAGATTTAAGACCTCTGTGCTAAGACCCATATATGTATTTTCTTCTGTTATTTCTCTCTCTCTCTGTCACACACACACACCCCTAGCCTCTGGCCACACGACCCCTTGCAGCAAAATGGTAGTATAGCACATTAATAGTATCCCATCCAGTTCTTGGGAACCATTCCGGTCCATCGTTCTCTTGCATGAAAACATCTCTCAGGGTGAGGCCAGTCATCAGGTTTGAAGCCCTTTCCTCGATCTGGTCAGGGTGCAGAAACAGGAGTGATCTCAGCACATGCATGGTTTCGCTTTGCCCTTGTGGACATCCAGTATAATTGAGCTAAGACGACAACAGCATCTCTTGCTCAGAGCCTCTTGGAGGAATTCATGGGGCACTGGATTTCCCTTATGACATAACTCATTTAGTCATTACTTTATATCCCTATCCATGCCCCCCACCCCATTTTAGACAACCAATGCTTTAATCGCCTCTCCCAATTCTCTACAAAACCAGTCTCCGAAAAGGATATCTCTCTGCCCACTGTGGGACATTACAGGCTGGCAATGGTGGTCCTTGGTCTGAAGAAATGTTGGTCTCCATTCTGGTTAGTTTCTGACTCTCTGAGCACATCCATCCACCTCTGGCTTAGCAAAGCCAGGTCCAGAGTCGGTGTCTCTTCCTGTGGGGACCCATCTGCCACCTCCAGAATGACCACGGGCATCCTCGTGACAATGTGTCATCACGTTCTGTAGTTCTGTAGTCTCTGTCCCTTCAGCAGGCAGAGGAACAGTTCCTACTGCCATCTCCCACCCTAGAAGGCATGGGGGGAGTGAGTGTCGATTCGGCGCCCAGGGCCCTCCACATTCACTCATTCTGTGGACCCGGGTGGCCACATTAGGTGAGCATATGGGGATATCTGATTATGGATTCCAGTTACCTTCCAAACCTGGAAGGGGGCTCTTCTGACGGGCTTCAACACGCCCTACTTTCTTTAATGCAAATTCCCACAGTGATTTCCATGGGACCGAGCCTCAACTGCGCACCTCTGTAGTCGGCCAGGTTACCACTGTCCTCCTGGCTGTGTCAGTAGAAACCAGAACATAAGGACTTTTTACCCCTGCTCAAGTATTCCTTCACAGCTGGAAAAACAGCCCGCAACTCAGCCCACCGGACTGACTTGTTCATACCTTTCTTGATCAGAGTAGCCGTCTTCTGAACAGGATGTTGTCTGCTCCCTTCAGAATGGCCATCCACAGAAAGCAAGCGGCTCCTTGTTGGTCAACGGAGAGCTGTTTGCCAGGTACAGTCCCAAGGACAACAGAATCCCACTGCTCCTTCTGTAGTTCTGGACTCAGCCCTGGAAAGAGGCTTCCATGCTCAGAGCATTCCCCAGGCAGCACGGTGCCATGTAAACCACTTTCATTTTCTCAGGGCACGCTGCTGGGCACTGCCGTCCGGAGAGTGTCTCTCTAACAGTACCCAAGACAACACGGGTGTAACAGGTGCCAAGAACATTTTTTTTAAGTTTTTAAAAATTATTATTTATTATTTGACAGACAGAGATCACAAGTAGGCAGAGAGGCAGGCAGAGAGATAGACAGGGAAGCAGGCTTCCCTGCTGAGCAGAGAGCCCCATGCGGGACTCGATCCTAGGAACCTGGGACTATGACCTGAGCCGAAAGCAGAGGCTTAACCCACTGAGCCACCCAGGCGCCCCGCCAAGATCATTTTAAGTCCTTCGCTCACCAGGGTAACTTCACTCTATGTCGGGAGCAAGGTAGTAAATACCTGTTACATGGAGGATTCTGTAGTCCGAAGTCCCAGTGGTTGTCGCTGGGGGACGCTCACAGGCTTGTGCCCGTCTGCACTCCACAGGGGCCAGAGCACAGAGAATCGCGCCTCCCACCCCTTTAGCTGGAGGAAACATTCCCCAGTGGGGCACATCGCCCATCCCCAAAGTACAATCTGCCTTAAGAGACTCAACCATCTCATGTAACACCTGTTCCAACATACCAGTTCTCCGACTTTTACCTTAATTCCACCAACCCTCACAACCCTCACAGTACTAATCTCTGTTTAGTACTTAACCCACTCAGGGCAAAACCGACAGGTTTTGGTTGTACAATGCAAACGTGGGGACGTGTTTCCTTATGTGACATAATATCCACTTGCATAAAACAGTACATAAAGGAGACACGACCTCCTGCCAGCAGGCCCGCCCCAACATTCCAACTTGCACCGTTTTACCAACACTTATATTCTTACCTCCCATCTAATCGTAGCCCAAGTCAGGGCTTTGCCAGTGGGTTTCGGTGGCAAAGTGCACAGGGCTCCTAGGTCAAGGAGTCGGAAAACTTCTCTTCTCCATCCAGGATCACTCGTGCCAAAGGCCTTGGATCAGGGAAGATCCTGGGGAAATGGCGGAGGAAGCAGCACTGGGAATTGTCTCCCCACCGGGACAACAAGTGCGCTAACAGAACCTCCAGTAGCCACTTCAGAACTCTAGAGTCCTGCGGAAGGCTTACACCTTCTGGGGAAGGCTCTGGGAGGCAGACTGCCATGGATTTCAGCTTTTAGCACAGTAGCAGCACTCTCTGAGCCGAGCTCCGCACATGCAGCCACACTGCAGCTCGTGAGAACTAGGGTGGACAAAAGGGACCCTGTCCTCCAGATATCAGGAATCTCAGCCCAGAGATGCACAGAGGTGGGCAGCCACTGCTGTCCCCCACCCACTGTGGTGAGCCCCTGTCTCTCCTGCTGAGGTGACTACCAGGGGATTTGAAGGGCCGGTGCCTTAAGCCCCCCTCATTGTTCACTTTTCCGCTTTCAGGAGCCAGATATTAAAAACTAGAACATTTGCAGTCAAATGCTCTACCCCTGGGCTATACCCCCCCCCCCAAAACTAGAACATTTGAAACCACTGCATATAATGGAGACAGAAAATAGAGTAGCATGGTGGTTACCAGGGGCTGGGCTCCCGGGAGAAGGAACTGGGGAGATGTGGTTTCAGTAGTAGGTCATGGAGATCTAAGATCCAGGACAGGCATTACAGTCAACACTCCCATGTCACATGCTTCAGAACTGCCGGGTGAGGAGATCTTAGGGGTTCGCACCATGTGGAAGAAACGATAATGATGTGGTGTGCTTGTGGTGTTCGTGGGCACCACCGGTGGTAGTTGTTGCTGTGTATAAATGTGTCAGATAAACACATTGCACACCTTCCACTTACACAGTGTTACGTGTCCATTATACGTCTGCTAAAGAAAACACCAGCTCCCACTCCCACCTCCGGAAAACCACAATGAAACAAAACAATTGTGCATGGGGTTGGGGAGGTGGAGTGAGAAAGCACGTGTCCCAGGAAGGGCTCAGACAGGACCTGGGAAGAGGGTAAGTGTACCCGGGAGGCTGCTCCCAGGCGCAGAGACCGCCCACGACCTTCACAAAAACAGACACAATCCACAAGCACAATAACAAAGAGGGAGGAAGAATCTGGGGTCCAGAGCATTGTTAGACTCAAATGTCCAGGGTTCCACCAAAAAATCACAAGTCCGGCTGACTGACTCAGTCGGTGGAGCAGATAACTTTTTTTTCTTTTTTTAAGATTTAATTTATTTACTTGTTTATTTGTTTTTTGAGTATGTGGTGGGGAGGCATGGAGGAAGAGAAAGAAACTCAAGGAGACTCTTCACTGAGAGCTGAGCCCTGTGCAGGATTTGATCTCATAACACTGAGATCAGGAGACTCAGCAGGTGACTTTTTTTTTTCTTTTAAGATTTTATTTATTTATTTGACAGAGAGAGATCACAAGCAGGCAGAGAGGCAGGCAGAGAGAGAGGAGGAAGCAGGCTCCCTGCTGAGCAGAGAGCCCGATGCGGGACTCGATCCCAGGACCCTGAGATCATGACCTGAGCCGAAGGCAGCGGCCTAACCCACTGAGCCACCCAGGCACCCCAGCAGGTGACTTTTGATCTTGAGGTTATGAGTTCAAGGCTGGTGGTGGGTGTAGAGATTAAGAAACAAATAGGGGCGCCTGGGTGGCTCAGTGGGTTAAAGCATATGTCTTCGGCTCAGGTCATGATCCAAGGGTCCTGGGATTGAGCCCCTCATCCATCTCTCTGCTCAGCAGGGACCCTGTCCCCTCGTCCCCCACCCTCCCCCACCTGCCTCTCTGCCTGCTTGTGATCTCTGTCAAATAAATAAATAAAATCTTAAAACAAAACAAAACAAAAAAACAACCAACCAGGATCGCCTAGTCGGCTCAGTGGATGAAGCATCCTCCTGATTTCTGCTCAGGTCAAGATCTGAGTGTTGTGAGATTCAGCCCAGCGTGGAGTTCCGTGCTCACTGGGGAGTCTGCTCTCCTTTGCCCTCTGCCCCTACCCCCCTCTAAAATAAACAAATAAATCCTTTTTTAAAAAGGCATACAAGGAAACAGGAAAGTATGGCCCACTCAAAGGGGAAAAAATTAAATCAACAGGAACTGTACCTAAAAAGACCTAATGGCAAACAAATACTCTTAAGATTCTATTTCTAGGGGCAGCTTGGTGGCTCAGTCATAAGCATCTACCTTCCGCTCAGTTCATGATGCCAGGGTCCTGGGACTGAGCCCCGCATCGGGCTCCCTGCTCAGCAGGAAGCCTGCTTCTCCCTCTCCAGCTCCCCCTGCTTGTGTTCCCTCTCTCACTGTGTCTCTCTGTCATAAATAAATAAAATCTTTATTTTAAAAAAAAGATTTAAATAAAATCTTTAAAAAAAAAAAAGATTCTACTTCTATGAAGTACTCAGTGTCATCAAAACCACAGGAACCGAGAGTAGATGGTAGGTGCCAGGGGCCAAGGGACGGAGCATGTGGAGTCAGTATTTAATAGGGACACAGTCTGGGTTGGAGCAGCTGAGGGGGGGATCTGGGAGCACATGGGGTTGAGGGCTTCAGGACAGTGGGAATGTTGGCAGTACCCAAACAGCTGAGATGGCAAAGCTTCAGTCTGTGTATTTCCACCACAGTGAAAAAAAGATTAATGTTGAAGACAAACAAAAAGAGCCAGGCAACCAAACAGATCACCCTGCGTGGTCCCACGCATATTCAGTAAGTGTGAACTAATCGATGGTGCTAGAAGGCAGATCAGTGCTTGCCTGGGCAGGGTTGGGGGAGGTAAGAGGCATGAGGTTAATGTGAGGAGTTATGAATATCACCATGACCATAAGGGTTTTAGGAGTATATATATGTGTCCAAATGTGTCAGATTGGACACATTGTTTCCATTCCATCAATTCAACATTTATGCACCCCACTTAAAAGAAACCATCTAGAAAAACAACAACAGGGGCACCTGGGTGGCTCAGTGGATTAAAGCCTCCGCCTTCAGCTCAGGTCATGATCCCAGGGTCCTGGGATTGAGCCCCACATTGGGCTCTCTGCTCACCAGGGAGCCTGCTTCCTCCTCTCTCTCTGCCTACTTGTGATCCCTGTCTGTCAAATAAATAAATACAATCTTTTAAAAAATAATTTAAAAAAATAATAAAACAACAACAACAAAACCATCTCAAGATTTCCACCCTGCTGGGATGTGTCCTGCCACTCTACTCTCCCTTCTCTTTCTCCTCATTATTTTGTTTCTATCACTCCACTTCCCTTAGTCTTTTTTTTCTTTCTTTGACAGACAGAGATCACAAGTAGGCAGAGAGGCAGGCAGAGAGAGAGGGGAAAGCAGGCTCCCCGCTGAGCAGAGAGCTTAATCCCAGGAACAGAGAGCTTAATCCCAGGACCCTGAGATCATGACCTGAGCGGAAGGCAGAGGCTTTAACCCCCGGAGCCACCCAGGCGCCCCATACTCTCCTTATTCTTTAATAACTGTTTCAATTTCCCACCCTGCTCAGACCAGCCTCTTGACTCTCTTCTCTGACTTTCCTCATTTACTCATTAATTAACCTAACACTATTTTTTTTTTATTTCATGTGTTCTCTATATCCAGCGTGGGCTCAAACTCATGTCCCCAAGATCAAGAGTCTCATGTCTACTGGCGGAGCCAGCCAGGTGCCCCACATTTTTATTTTTACTAAGACCCACAAGAGGAAGCAGAGACAGCAAATGCTAAAAGATTTCCCAAACTGCCCTTCAATTTTGGAGCTGCGGGTGATATGGGGTCCCCGTGCAAAAGGTCATCCCTTAACCAGAACCTTTACCATGACCTGGGAAACCAGCATATTCAGAGGGTGAATGTCCATCATGAAGCCAGTCCTGCGTGGCTGGCCTAGAGAGCACATAAGCTGCTTTATCTGGGGTGCTCCGCTTGGCATTTATACAGAGGAACAGACAGCCCACCTGCTTGGGGGAAACAGACCTTACAGTGGTTTTTATCCCAACTGCTACGCTGGCTGTTCCCTCCCGTGGGTCTGGATCGTGTGCGGCCATCTGTGATTGTTTAATAGGGAGCCGTGGGTCCTGACTCACCCAAACATGTTCTTCCAGCATTCACAGCCCAAGACAGGCCCCACGTGAGTCACTCTCCCAAGTCAGTAAGGGCTCCTCGGAAGCTAATGATAATGATCTATGAAATGAAACAACTCCTTCGCCCTGGCCCCTGGTTCCAGTGGCTTCTCGGTTTTGCTCTTCCCCTACACTGACTACCTCCTTGGCAAGCAGAGGTCTCAGAGGTCCTTTCTGCTGTCACTGGATCACTTTTCCCTTGGGGAGTGGCTTTTAGGCGAGTGGCCGAAGCAGCGAGGTCTGACCCAGCATTCTCTTTTAACTGCATTTTAACTATTACAGATAAGCAAGGGATTGAATATTTTGTCTTTTTCATACAAAATAGTTTGCATTTCCATAGGGCTCCAATGAACCAGCTCTCAGGAAGTTGGCTCCATCGCTATGTTCCACAGATAGCCCTTCCCGGGAGTGACTGAGTGCCCGACAGCTCCTGCTTCATAACGTGGGTCACCACGTGGCCACTAGGAACTAGAGTCTCCTCGTTGCCCACCGTTTTGCCCTTTCTCTTCCCAAACCACATTTCTGTGAGTCAGGGCCATTCTGTCAGATCCCACTTCCATGACACCAACTGTAATAAAAACCTCATGTCCCTGGCAGCCTGATTTACAAGGGTTTGGGGAGCTTTGTGCTAGCACCTAGGGGCAAGTGGAGATACAGAGATATACACACTCACATTTTTTTCCCTATTATTTCACACCGTGTTTGCCACCACATCGGCAGAAATTTAAACGTCTGGTGATGTCAAGTTGTAGACAGGCGTAAGCCGGGTGAAACTCGTGCTGCTGTCAGGAGTGTGTTTCGTGGCTGCCCCTCTAGGGGGTCAAGTTTTCACCCAAAATGGGATTCAGATGTGAAGACAGATGAGGCCGCTCATACCAAGACACTGTGACAAGACTGACGACGCACATTCCGGTCAACTGATGACGCGGTTTTCCATGGGCAGCAGGGCCAGTGTCCAAGAAAGTCTGAGATGGCTTGAGAGAGCAAGGAGGGGCTCTCATCATGGCAATGGGCAGGGGGAGGCTGGGTGGAGGCCCACACACACTGGCCAGGGCTTCCCTGCTTTAAATTTCCCTCCAGTGCTGCGGAGAGAGCGCCAGCGCCTTCTAATCGGCTTGCCCTTACGTGGAGCACAGGGGGAGAAGGAGGCGTGTAGCTTTAAGGCTGTCAGCCATCAAACATCAAAAATGGAGTCAGAATCTTTATTACAGAGTGTAAATTAATACCTACACTTTGCAAACCAGTTTGGCCATATTTAAAGGAGCTAAAGAGCATAGCCTCCATAGTGGGTAAGAGATGGCTGCAAATTCTTTGTTTCTCCTCCCACTGAGAGGTGGACTCAAATCCTCCCCCCTCTACCTCCCCCCGACCCCCAGCCTGGGTTGACCCCAGTGGCTTGATCAGCAGAATGCCACAGAAGCGATGGTCCTTGGGGTTGAGGTTCTCCAAGGCTGAGTCTTGAGAAGACTTGCAGCTTTCGCCCAGGCCTCTCGGACCCTTGTGTTGGGGGAAGCAGCTGCCATGTCTGGCCTCGACACCCTGTGAGGACATCCCTGCAGGCCACAGGCAGGGGCCACATGGTGAGGGAAACACCGACTGGTCCCAGCTGATCCAGTGACCCAGACGTCCAGCCCGGGCGCCAGATGCAGGAGCCGAGAAGACTTCTGAGCCGAGAAGACTTCCCAGCCACTATTCATGTGCAGTTGCGCGAGAGCCCAGCAGCAAGAATCCTAAGCGGCCCCCAGCCCACCCTTGACGCTGTGGAACAGGATACCAGATCATTGTTTGAAGCCTTCTAAGCTGCAGGATGGCCATTACACATAGGAGAACGACGGAACACCTCCCCCTGCTGATTCCACTTCTAGATGGATAACAGCATAAGACTCCCACCCACGTGTCCATGGAGGTCTGTGTACAACGACGTGCATTAGAACGTTGTTTATAACATTGAAAAAGTGCCAAAAGGCTAAGTTCTCCCTGATAGAAGAGTAGAGAAATAAATTGGGGCATAAACATTGGATGAAAAACCATACGGCAATGACCAAACTGTATCCAAATGCATCTTCGGGGATAAATCTCAGAAACATTTTGGAAAAGCAGCTGCCTGGAGTGCTTTTTTTTTTTTTTTTTAGATGTTTCTCTTTTTAAGTAATCTCTGTATCCAAGTTGGGGCTCAAATTCACAACCCCAAGATCAAGAGTCACACACTCCACTGACTGAGCCATGGAGTCCTTAAAAAAGAAAAATCAGTGTCCTGAAAGACACAGAAAAAGACAAGCAGACTTTCTTTCTTTATTATTATTTTTTAAACTAGGCTCTACACCCAACATGGGCCTCAAACCCATCACTCGAACCAAGATCAAGAGTCGCACACTCTATATATTGAGCCAGCCAGGGGTCCCAACAATGGACTATTTATTTTATTTTTTATTTTTTAAAAGGTTTATTACTGGGTGCCTGGGTGGCTCAGTTGCTAAGTGTGCCTTCAGCTCAGGTCATGATCCCAGGGTCCTGGGATCAAGCCATGTATCCAGCTCCCTGTTCGGCGGTGGTGGTGGTGGAGTGCTGCTTCTTCCTCTCCCACTCCCCCTGCTTGTAGTCCCTCTCTTGCTGTCTCTCTCTCTTTCTCTCTGTCAACTAAATAAATAAATACAATCTTTAAAATTTTTTTAAATAAAATAAAAATAAAAGGTTTATTAATTTGAGAGAGAGTGAGAAAGTGAGAGAAAGAACTTGAACAGGGGAGGGATGCCTGGGTGGCTCAGTTGGTTAAGTGACTGCCTTCATCTCAGGTCATGATCCTGGAGTCCTTGGATCGAGTCCTGCATCGGGCTCCCAGCTGGTGGGGGGAGTCTGCGTCTCCCTCTGACCTTCTCCCCTCTCACGCTCTCTCTCTCTCAAATAAATAAATAAGATCTTAAAAAAAAAAAAAAAAACTTGAACAGGGGAAGGGGCAGAGGGACAGGGAGAGAAGCAGCCTCCCTCTGAGCACCAAGCCCACAGGGAGGGCTGGGGGTTCCATCTCATGATCCTGAGATTGTGACCTGAGCTGAAATCAAGAGTTAGGTGCTTAACCGACTGAGCCCCCCAGGACCCCTAATGGACTATTTTAGATTAAAGGAGACCTAAGAGAAATGATAGTTAAATGCAGTATGTGGTCCTTGATTTCACATTGTCTAAAATGTTATTACCAGGAACGTTAGAACACGGGCTGTACATTAGGTAAGGTTATTGTGTCTTATTTTATTGTTTGGTTTGTCGCATGTGATAATGGTCCCTGATTACATAGAATATCTGTGCCCTCAGGAGATGCCGGCTGAGGTAGCCAATGGTTTAGCAAAATGTGTGCAGGTATGTGCTGTGTAAGAGAGAGATAAAGTACATGGGGCAAAACATTCGCAACTGCGAGTCCATAGAGATGGTGTGGTATTATATTATCCCTGCAATTTTTCTTGAGGTTGGAAAATTTTCAAAACTATGGATTCCGCCAATACATACAACACAGATGAGTTCAGAACCATTACGCTAAATCAAAGAAGCCAGGCACAAAAGACCATCCACTAGACAGGATTCCATTTAGAGAGGATTCTGGAAAAGACAAAATGATAGTGACAGAAAGCAGATCAGTGGTCGCAGGGATGAGCTACAGAAGACAGACTGCAAAGAGGCTTGAGGCGTGCTGGGGGTGAAGAAAGTCCTCTCTACCATGACTGTGGAAGCACTTACACCCCAGATATTTGTTAAAAACTCATCAAATGAAATACTAAACTTGGTGAGTTTTATTCTATGAAAACTATTCCCGGGCTACCTGGGTGGCTCAGTCGTTAAGTATCTGCCTTTGGCTCAGGTCATGATCCCAGGGTCCTGGGATGTGCACTGGGCTCCCTGCTCGGCAGGAAGGAAGCCTGCTTTTCCCTCTCCCGCTCTCCCTGCTTGTGTTCCCTCTCTCACTGTGTCTCTCTCTGTCAAATAAATAAATAAATAAAATATTAAAAAATAAATAAGCGAAGAAAGAAAGATTTCACGATGAGACCATTCTGGATTTAGGATGGGCTCTACATCAATGAGTCATGTCCTTATAAGAGAAAGTGGAGAGCGATCTGAGACCCAGGGTCATAGAGAAGACCCAGGGGGGGCCCATGTAAAGAGGCAGGCAGAGCTTGGAGCAGGGTTCTTCCTAGCCAGGGAACATCCAGGATCTCTAGCAGCTAAGAGAGAGCTCGGAATAGATTTCATCCTCGAAGCCTCTAGAAGGAACGAACCCTGTCCCTACTCTGCTTTTGGACTTTTGGCTTCTGGAACCCTGAGACAATAAATCATTGCTTAAGCCACCCAGGTTGTAGTGATTTGTAACAGCAGCCTTAGGAAACAAATACCTACTTCCATAAAGCTGACTTTTTTATTTTTGGCGGCTTTATTTTTAAAGATGGGAAGAAAATTGGAAACATCAGGTTAAATAGAAACAGCGAGTTGTCGACCAGCGCGTTCGGCGTGACCTGTCTCATATGGAGGGTTAAAGTGCTCCCAACAATTCTTCTTATTGTTCATAGACTGTGTCATAAAAGCCTGCAGGCCCCTTGGTCTGGACCTGAGCCATTCCCATGGGGTTGCCTCTACAGCAGGGGGCATCTGCTGGTCTCTGGATGCCAGTGTCGACTGCCCCTGGCTCTGTGAGGTATGTGAAGTCTTCCCCAGGGAGGAGACCTTGGAACCAAGATCTGGCACAGCAGGAGGCCCAGCAGGTGGCGGGGAAGGTGGGGGAGAACGTCCTAGGGTGAGCACAGGCCTGTGAGAGGGCTGACTCTCCAAGGGCTGGCTTATTTTCCCCTCCCTTCACTGTCCCAGGCCTCTTCCTGGGGACACTCTGCACCCCCCCCTCGGATCCATTTTCCTGCTGGAATCAGCAGGGAGGTTGGGGGAGGGGAGCTGAGGGGCAGGGAAGGGGCTGGGCAGCTGGAAGCCAGAATTCCTGGGTCCAGAGGCAGCAGGGCACTGATTTAAACATCCAAAGACTGACTGAGGCTGAGCGCCAGGCAAGGCGGGCTGGGGGCCTCCCATTACAGGCACAGACAGATCACCCGGCCTCCCTGAGCTGGTTTCTGGTCCTCGAATGGTATGACCTCAGAGGGTGGCTGTGGGATTCTCTGGAACATGGGTGGTGAGTCACTTCTGTGCCCTTGCCCTGCCCCTGCTGAGGGCCACCAGCAGGACTGGACCCTTACTTAAGCCCCACAACCCTTGAAGCTAGCAAATGCTATCATCCCCATTGTCCAGACAGGGAAATTAAGGGCTGCAGAGGTTCATCAGCTGAATGACCCAGGGACATCCAGAGAACATACGGCCAAATTGGAATTTGGCCCGAAGCCATGGATGCTGGAGTCTGTGAGACAACCTCCTTTGCTGTATTGCTTTATGAGTTCATTTCTGGTTTATAGGTCTCTGCCCCCTCCCTGCTCCTGGGTAGAGCTTCAAACCTCCTGGGAGGAAGGACTTGCCCACTTATCACCAGGTGAGTCCAGCCCCCTGCCTGGCAGAAGGCGGGGCTCAGGGAACATGTGCTAAATATGGGTGTGTGGGGGGTGGGCTAGGCATTGAAGGGGTCAGATGGTGGCACCCAGGAGAGACTGAGGCATCTCCAAAGTCCACCAGGCTGTTGTCACGGGTGCTGTGGGAAGACATGGTGGCCTCGCTAGGCCATGCCACCCTCAAACCTCTTTGCAAAGCCAACTGGCACCCCTACTCCGTGTTGGCAGGAAACCTTGTCCTAGCCTTCCCAGGACCCAGCAATCCCAGCCCCTAAACCATCCTTCCAAGGAGTCCTTGAACCCTTTTCCCACAAGTCAGGAGGTCCAGCTCCCATCTTCCTTATTTCTCTAAGACCCAGGCAGCTGGCCCCAGGCCCCCGACACCCAGGAGTCCTGACAGCCAGCCAGAGGCCTGCTCCCAGCTGCTCCCAGCTGACAAAAGCCAGTAGCGCACATCCCTTCCCAAACACTCACGCAATAATGTCGGGGGTAGCTCGAAATCTGCCAAGCAGGGATCACTAACCCTCCGAAATTGCCAAGTCTACAAACTAGGCCTTTCTTTTTTTCCGCCAGAAAGCCTGCTGTTGATAGAACTTCCAGCACACCGCTGTTCCACCCCTCCCTTTGTCCCTGCCCACCAGGCCAGGAGGCCCCGGACCTCCCGCCAGCAAGCCCTGGGAGTCTGGAGAGACTTATCACCCGGCATGCCCAGGCGGCCTTGGGCTGGACCCACCCCAAATGCTCCTGGCCTCCACACCAAGTCCTCTGTCCTCGCACTGGAGCATGGGGTCCAGCCTTGGGCCACCTCAAGACGGAGAGCCCCAAGCAAGTGAGGGGTCCCCCTCAGCCTCAGCTTCCTCATCTGTAAAATGAGGACAATAGCAGTTCCTGCTTCATTAGGATGTCATAAAAGTAAACGAGTTGTGCTCATAAAAGAGCTTACTTAGCAGAGTGCTTGGTATGTTGTATTTGTCCTCGTTGTCATTCTCAGTAATGTCCTACCCTACAGGGCAGTTGTGAGGGGAAAGGAGCTGACGTTTGTGCGCAGCGTGGGATCTACACCCAACAGGTGATCAATTAATGGGGCCCACGGTTTCCGATGGCAGCGGCACGGAGCAGGTGCCCAGAGCTGGGTGGAGGCGACGTTCCTTCAGCCCCGCCCGGCCACTCCGGCCGCCAGGGGGCGCCCCAGTCCTGCCCGCGGCACCGCCCCCTCACCTGCGCCGGCTGGGCACCTGGCGCCGCCTCCGGAAGAGGGGATCCGGGACCGCGGGGACCTTGGAGGGAGCCCGGCGTCGGCGGGTGAGAGCCTGGGGGGCGCCCGAGGACGCGGGCCGTTGGAGCTTCAGGTAGAACAGGGTCGGCGCGAGAAGGCGCCGGGGGTGGGGTGGTCGAGCCTGGAGGCGTGGGCAGGAAGGTAGGTGGTCGCTGAGCCTCGGACGCCTGGGGCGGGGCGGGGTGGGGGGTGTCGAGGAGCTGGGGGTCCAGACGCCTGGGTCGAGATGCTAAACAGCGGCTCGGTACGAGAAGGTGCGAGAAGGCGGGAGGAGAAGGGACGCCCCCGGGTCTCCAGAGCGGGGTTGGGGCCACAGGGGCCACCTTAGGGAGACTCCGGGACCCCGGCTGGGCCGGAACAACTGCGACAACTGGGTCCTGCGGATGGGGCTGGGCTTGGACACCTGGAGTGGAAGGGACAGGTGTGTGTGTGGGGGGGGGGTGTGGGCGCGTGGGGGGGGGGTGGGGGGGATCCCCCAGAGGGTTGGAGGTGGGGAGGGTGCCAGCGAAATCTGGTGTGTCTCTTCTGAGCCCCGGATCAGCCGGGCCCTAAGCAGCCCTGGGAGAGCACCACCGGGCTCCTGTCCCCAGGGGCGGGCCGGGAAGTAAACAGAAACCTGGAGTGGCCCCACCGTCTGCTGGTACAACTTGTTATTTGGCCCTGCCCTGGGCCTGCCCTGGGGCCCCTGGGAAACTGGGGCCAACACTCCAGAATGGGAGGACTGGGTCTGGGCACCTGAGCTCCAAGGCATGGGGACCAAAACACCTGGATCTTGTGAAAATAGGAAAACAAGGACCAGGATACCTGGGAGGGAAGGGGGCTGGGGTCCTGGGCTTCTAGAAGAGAAGGGATCCGCAGGCCTAAATTCCCAAGGCCTGTACTCTGGGAGGGGAAAAGGCTGAGCTCCTCTGGAGTCCTGAGTCTCTGAGAACTTGGCTTCTAGAAAGAGCTTCCCTGCTGGTGAGGGGCTGGGAGCCAGGTCAGCAAGGTCCTGGAGCACTGGGACAGTTACCTGGGGGCAGAGGATGTCTGTCAACAGCAGCTTATTTCCTTGTACTCCCTGCCTCAGTTTACCCCGGGGACATTAACGGAGCTGGGTGGCCAAGACGCAGATCATTAACCCTTCACAGCCCAAGGAGGCCCTTGCCACAAGGCCAGATCTTGACCAGCAGGGGGCAAGTCCCAACCAGCTGCCTGTCCCCACTGACCCTCCTGTGCCCACAGAGGCTGCAGCCACCATGAGCTCCCCACAAGGACCAGGCTTCCTGTCGGGGCTGCTCTCTGGAGGTGCCTCCCCCAGTGGCAATGAGGGCTTCTTCCCCTTCGTGCTGGAAAGGCGGGACTCGTTCCTGGGAGGGGGCCCGGGGCCCGAGGAGCCCGAGGACCTGGCCCTCCAGCTGCAGCAGAAGGAGAAGGACCTGCTGTTGGCCGCGGAGCTTGGCAAGATGCTTCTGGAGCGCAATGAGGAGCTACAGCGGCAGCTGGAGACACTGAACACCCAGCACTCTGAGCGAGAGGAAGTGAGCTGGCGGCCGGGGCGGGGTGGGACAGGGGACAGCCTGAGCTGGTGGAGGGCAGGTGGGAGACAGGTGCGCAGGGGGAGGCCCCCGGAAGAGCAGTTCACTGGGCCCCGTGTTCCTGGAGGGATTCTCCAGTGGTTGAGGACAAGCCAGGAGCTAGGTTCAGGCCTCTGCCTGGCTGTGGGACCCTGGGCCAGCCACTGGTCTTCTCTGAATCTTGGGTCTTGCCACTCAGTGGGATGGCACAACCCCAGCCACCAGTTACTGGGCACCCCTTCCCTGCCTGGCCCTGGGCTAAGCCCTTCCTGTGCGTTATCTCGGCCAATTCTCTCCTAGACATGTAACATAGAATTCCCCCCTCTGCCCAGGCTGTCCTCAGCTACACAGCCATTCTGAGGGTCACATCGGGCCCCTAATCACCCCGGACAACCCCGACCAGCATCCATAGAGCCCCAACCATTGCTTCAGGATAGACCTGGGGAGCTCATGTCCCTCAGTTCCTCCCCTGGCCACCTAGTGGGCATGTCACCATTTAAGTGGAGCATCTTGACCCCATCACCTGTGGTCCTCATCCCCACTTCCCATATCAGGACCAGAGCCCAAGCGTCTCATGACCTCTCTTCTCCCGCATGTGCAAGCCCTAGGGATTTTCCCCCTAAACCAGATTCTGAATCTACCCGCTTCCCAGGGTCTCTGCAGCCTCCAAGCTGGCTGAAGCCAACATCGCCTCTGCCCCAGCCCTGCAGCTGCCTCCTCACTCATGCCCAGCTTCCACTCCTGCCCCCAGAGCCCATTCTCCATGCTCCATTATGGGGCCACCAGAGGCATCTTCAAGAATTGCAAATCGGGGGATGCCTGAGTAGCTCAGTTGGTTAAGCGGCTGCCTTTGGCTCAGGTCATGATCCCAGCATCCTGGGATCGAGTCCCACATCGGGCTTCTTACTCAGCAGGAAGCCTAGGAAGCCTGCTTCTCCCTCTGCCTCTGCCTGCCACTCTGTCTGCTTGGGCTCACTCTCTCTGAAAAAAAAAAAAAAAAAAAAAAAAAAAAAAAAAGACTTCAACTTAAAAAAAAGACTTGCAAATCGGATCATTTCTGTCCTTGCCTAAAATCCCCTCACGGCTCCCCATCTCACTTACAATGATGACACTCTTCACCAGGGCCCAAAAGTCCCTGCTCGAGGGCCTCGGCCAGTGACACTGCTGTCCTCCCCTGGAACCTCTTTTTAGTTTTTCAAGTAACCCCCACGTGTTCCCTTGGGACCTTTGCACGTGCTGTTCCTTGGTGTAGCCCTCTTCCATCCTGCTCTTTAGGTGTGAAGTCAAACGTCACTTTCTCTTTAAAGAACCCCCCAGCCTACCCCACTCTTCCTCATCAGGGCTTCTTTACAGCCCTTACACACTCTCTCTGAAACGACCAAGTTTGACCAAGTTCAAGCCTGTGTCCATGCACCTGAGTCTCTAGACTCTAAGCTACCAGAGGCTAGGAACTCTGTGGTCTCCAGTGCTGCAGACAGCCAGACCCCACAGTGGGAGGAGCTCAGGAAGTACTGCTGGGCTGACTAGGGAGCCGGAACCTAGGGGGTATTAAAGAGCTTGTGTAATCAAGGAGAGCAGCACAGCAGGGCACCAGCGAGGACAAGTGGACCCTGAACCTGGGGATTTAACCCTAGAGCTCTTGTTGCCCCCACGATATTTGGTTAAGAGTTTGTGCACGTGGGTTGGAATTGCTGCCTCACTGCTTTACTGTGTGTCCTTGGGCAAGGCATTTGACCTCTCTGACCCCCAGGCTCCTCATATAGAAAATAAGTACACTGACAATTCTAACTGTGATTGGCTGGTTGAAATGGCACCAGGAAGGCGCAAGCACAGGGCCTGGTCGGAGTGCCTAATATCTGGAGCACCATACGTTTACCACTGCCTTCTTGCTTTGAGGGTTTATAGAGAGTGGGGGCCAGAGGCTGGCCCCCCGACTTACCTGCCTCCCCAAGCCGGGCAGCTGGGTGTGACAAAAGCGTCCCCCCGCCTGTTGGACAGGTTTTGGGGAGGGCACGCTGAGGCCTGGGGCCCAGGCGGGGCTGGCCAGGGTTAATTAGAGAGAGCTGGCCCAGAGGAGCTGGGGGAGAAGAGCTGAGCAGAGGCTGAGCCTCCACAGCCCCTGGGACACCAGCTGGTGAGGCCATGGGCCGGGGCTTAAATTCTGCCAGACTCAGGCGCCAAAAACGGCGCCTGCGACCTCGGGTGCAGAAGCCCAGGCAGCAGCCGGAGGTGAGCGGGCATCAGGGATCCTCACTCTCCTCCAGTCCCAGATCAGCTCCTCCTGCCTGACCTGGAAACCTCTCTCCACTCTCCCCCCTCCTCCAAGGCTCTGGTTTTCACTCTCTGCCTGCTTCTCCCTCTTGCTTCCACATCTGTCTCAGCACCCCCAGACCCCTCTGGGTCCATCTGTGTGTTTGCTCCAGCCTCCCCTCCCCCATCCCTCCCTCTGTCCTTGACCCCTCTGTCCGGGCCCCCACAGCGGCTGCAGCAGGAGAACCATGAGCTCCGCCGGGGCCTGGCAGTGCGGGGCGCTGAATGGGAGGCCAGAGCTGTGGAGCTGGAGGGGGACGTGGAGGCCCTGCGTGCCCAGCTGGGAGAGCAGCGCTGCGAGCAGCAGGACAGTGGGCGTGAGCGGGCACAGGCCCTCTGTGAGCTCAGCGAGCAGAACCTCCGGCTCAGCCAGCAGCTGGCCCAGGTGGGAGAACCGATCCTGTGTCCCTAACAGAGGGAGGGCAGGTGTCTGTGTCCCAGTGTTGGGGTGGGCGCATGGGGCTTGGGGTCAAGGCTCAGGGCCAGCTGGGGGCTCCACTGCCTTCCCCCTCACCCCCAACAGGCCTCCCAGACCGAGCAGGAACTTCAGAGGGAAGTGGATGGACTTCGGGGGCAGTGCCAGGCTCAGGTCCTGGCAGAAGCAGAGCTGAGGACGCGGCTGGAGAGTCTACAGGGGGAGGTGAGTGCCAGCTGGGGCTGGGGGTGATCTGGGGCTGGCCCGGCACCCCCCCTCCAGCCCTGAGGTCTCTCCCCAGAACCAGATGCTGCAGGGCCGCCGGCAGGACCTGGAGGCCCAGATCCGGGGCCTGCGTGAGGAGGTGGAGAAGGGCCAGGCCAGGCTGCGGGCCACCCACGAGGAGCTGCTGCTAATGCGGCGTGAGAAGCGGGAGCATAGCCTGGAGGTGACCGGTGGGTGGGGGGTGGGGGGTGTATCTGACCAGGGCAGGGGCCACTGCCTCGGGGCTTCCAGGGAGAGGAGGCCACAGCTGGGTCATCGGGAGCCCCAGAAGCTGAGCCAAGAGAGCCTGGGCATTAGCCCAAGGGCACATGGGAGCTTTGGAAGGAGACTGAGCAGGGGTGGTCTGCCTTTAGAAGCCATTAGAGCCCGGCAGTTGGGAGGCCAGAGATGACGGGGACTTGGACCAGGTCTGGGGCAGTGGAGATGCACAAAAGGAAATGACAAGAGGCAGCAATGGCCTGATGTTTGAGCTCTCAGGAGCGTGCACTCTGTGGTGAAATAACGCGGGCCCGGATCCCAACATCCCTTCTCACTTTCCTTGTCTGTGAGATGGGATGGGGATGATGAAGAGCCGAGGGGAGGGTGAGGCACTCAGCACAGCGCGGGGTTAGAAGGGTCAATAAACGCATGGAGGATGAAGAGTTAGCAGGCCGACCGGTTCGGGGAGGGGGCGGGGCCCGCCAGGTGACCCGATGGGGTGGGGCTGGGGGGAGGCGGACTGGAAACTTTAAAGCCAGGGCACCTGTCCGCACCCTGCATTATAGAGGAGGAAATTGGGATCTGCCGAGGGGACCTGCGCGGTCCAAGGCCGCCCAGCGATCCGAGGGTGGGAGCAGGATCCCTGGGGTGCTCCGACGCGCGGGACTGCGGGCTCTGGGCGGCGCGCCGGCGCCCCCTGTAGGTCGGCGGCGGGATGAAGGCGCAGGGCGTCCCTGGCTGACTGACCACACTTCTGCCCTTCTGTCTGTCCCTCCGTAGCTGGAACGCGCGCGCTCCGAGGCCGGGGAGGCATTGAGCGCGCTGCGGAGACTGCAGAGGCGCGTCTCGGAGCTGGAGGAGGAGTCGCGCCTTCAGGACGCCGACGTGTCAGTAGCCTCACTGCAGTCCGAGCTTGCTCAGAGCCTCGACGGCGACCAGGACCAGAAAGCGGATGGATGCAGAGACGCTCCGGTGAGCTCGTGACCCACTAGCCCCCACGTGCCATACAGACTCCGCTCCTCCTCCTTTCCCCAGAAGGTCCGACACCTCACTGACAGATTCCTTTGGCGAACAGAACACTCTGTCCCCTGAGATCCAAGAGACATTCAGCCACCTGCCTTCAGCCCAAGAGAAAAGCCTGGAGCCTCCCAAGAAGCGAGCATCCCTGAGGCCAGGGGAGATACTCGAGGAGAAGGAGGCCGAAGTGGCCCGGCTGCAGGATGAGGTGTGGGAGTGCGAGAGTGGATGGAGAGCCCCTCCCCAGGCCAGTTTCTCTTGCCCATCTACACCTCTGAGCCTTTGCCCACTAATTCCCCCTCTACATGGATCTATTTGCATCCCAACAAACTTGTAGTTATGCTTCAAGAGTCAGACTGTATGCCACCTCTTCCAGGAGGGCTTCCTAAGCCGCAATCCCCCCCACCCCCCAGCCCTACCTCCTAGTGCTTCTCTCAGCATCCCTTCTGCAGGCTTACACCACCCTGCCCCCACCCCATCCTGCACCAGCCCGGGGGCTCAGATTATTCTCCACATTGGCCGCAGCTGCCCAGAGAGTTTGTGGAGCAGGCGAGGGAGGGCCTGGAGACCTGAAGCCCTGGCTGCTGGGAGACCCAGGGGACCCACCTGCTTCTTTTCGCCTTCCCCTGCCCACAGATCACGCTGCAGCGGACAGAGATACTGTCCCTGCGGGAGGAGCTGCGAAGGCAGAAGGAGCTGCGAACACAGGAGGACCCTGAGGAGGCCCTTAGCGGCGCCCTCTCGGATCGGGACGAAGCTGTGAACAAGTGAGCCTCTGCCACCATGCACCACAGCCCCTCAGGCACTCTGGGCCTTCGAATCCTACCCCCAACCCCCGCCATGTGATATAGTTATCCCCACACCCACCAGGAGCCCTCCGACCTTGCTTTCGGTGTCAGCAGCACCACTCCCGTCGGGGTGCAGCGGCGTCTCGCCACGCCCGTTCCCTGACGCCCGAGCGCCCTCGGACCCACTCTTTGCCCCTCTTGCCGGCAGAGCGTTGGAACTGTCCCTGGAGCTCAGCCGCGTCTCTCTGGAGAGGGACTCGCTCTCTCGGGAGCTGCTTCGTACTATCCGCCAGAAGGTGGCGTTGACGCAAGAGCTGGAGGCCTGGCAGGTGAGGGGCGGGACCGGAAGGGCGGGAGACCGGCAGGGGCGGGGCCAGTGCGCTGACCCGCTCCTCGGGCCGGCGCAGGACGACATGCAGGTGGTGATCGGCCAGCAGTTGCGCTCGCAACGCCAGAAGGAGCTGAATACGGCCGGATCAGCCCCGCGTCGCGCTGCACCGCGCTTCTCGCTGCGCCTGGGCCCTGGGTCTGCCGGCGGCTTCCTGAGCAATCTCTTCCGAAGGACCTGAAGGGCGGGCGAAGGGGGCCGCCAGTGGCCTCTGGTTCACGTAACTCTTCTGGCCAACGTAGCACCAGGGCCCCGTCTTCCAGAGGGGGCTGGTGCCCTCCCTGCCCCGGGAAGCTGGGCAAAGGCTCACTGGGAGCAGGGGCTAGCTTTGGGTGCCAGGGACCCCAGGTGGGTGGCGGGACAGGTGAGGCAGAGCTGTTTTAAATCTATATAGGTCTCTGTTTTCTAAGCACCTTGCGCCTGGCATGCTCCAGGGCAGAGATGGGGGTGGGTATTTATGTATCAAGGTCGAACAGAGTAATATATAAAAAATCATTACCCCAACTTGGCCTCCATTCTTGGGAAGAACATAAACGGAAAAACAGCCTGGAAATTTATTTATTAAAAAAGAAAGAAAAAAAAGCACTCCAAATCCCTACTACAGAAGAGGTGTTGACACATATCAGAAGGACAGGGAGAAGGCGCGGTAGCCCAGATTGGTGAAGACATCCACCCGGCAGCTGTTACCCGCGGCTGTCAGGACCTGGAGGCAAGATGGGGGTGACTGGCCCGGCCATACATGTGTCCCCCCCTTTCCCCGCCCCGAGGACCATCGCAGCCCCTTGCAGGACCCACCTTGCACTCGGGTGCTGCTGGCTGCTGGTTGAGACTAAGGCTAAGCAGCCCTGGGGAAGAGCCAGGCACCTGGGCCTTCAGCTCCCCACTCAGCTGCCACTGGTTGACACAGCGGCCCTGGCCAGCAGATAGAATCTGTGGAGGGTAGGGAGGGCAGTCAGGGGTCAGAACTGGAGAGAACCGGGCAAAGGTGGTAGAAGCAAGACAGAGGGCCTCACCAAGTCCTGGTAGAAGGTGACGTGTTTCTGTGGTGCCCGCATGGGGAAAATGGTGGTGGGCGTGGAGGATCGGAGGTGCCAGAGGGTGAGTGCTGGGCCGCCTCCACAGACCTGGGCAGAAGGGAGGGGGTCCCCAGCCACTTTGAGGTCAGGCTCTTAGCTGGCAGGGCCCGGAGTGGTAACCCCATTCTGCACCTCGCCCTGCTCACCATCCAGTCTGAGTCCGTTGCCAGACATCCGATCCAACGCCCATTGTGGGGTCTCGAGCACTCCTAGGGGAAAGAGGGTAAGAGAAGGAGATGAAGACATGGGTGATGCCCAGGGAGGTGGAAGGGAGGACAGGGCGTGGCGCGTGCCCTCACCTCATGCTTATACACCTCGATGGTCTGGACTTCCTTGGCTATGCGGAGGTCTGTGGGGGAAGGACGGTGAGAAGCGCCCTGCTGGCCCCAGTCTTCGCCACCACCTTTCCCTCCAACCAGACACTAACTTACCCCAAAGTCGCACGGCTCCATCCTCACCACCCGACAGCACCTCAGGGCTCCGCTCCCGCAGTGCCAGACAGTGGATATAGTCTGTGTGGCCCCGGAGAGCCCGCTGCAGGAGGAGGGCCAGTGTCAGGAGGAGACCCTGAAAGGATGCCCCTACTCCCATTCAGCCCTGACCACCCAGCCCCGTGGCCTGCTCACTGTGAAGGCCCCAGTCTCAAGGTCCATCGTATGCAACTGACAGTCTCCCCCTGCCAGGATGAGAGAATTCTCCTACAGAAGGAATCGCAAGTCAACATCGAATCAGGACAGGGAGAGGGGAAAGGCTTTTAAGACTGGACCAAGAACAGGGCAGAGTAGAGCCCCAGTCACAAAGGGCTCAGACCTTGGGGACGAGAAGCAAAGCATTGATCTCGGGCACTTCGAGACTGGTCCTGGGAGAGAGAAAGTGAGGTCAGCTCTGGTGAGGCAGTACCTTTGCCTCCAAGCCCCTTTTGCCCACAGGGCCCTAGCTTACCTGTATGGAGGCTGACGCCGCCACAGCTCCTTACAGCCCTTCACGGAAGGAAACACTGGATAATGTCAGAGGCTCCCTGGGACCAGGCACCCCAACTGTCCCCCAGCTCCATACTCCTTACCTTCTTGAGGATCTCTGCCCAAAGCCAGGCCTTCACCTCCCCATCCCCAGCACTGAGCAGGTGTCGATCAGTGGAGACCATGCTGTAGACAGGCCCATCATGGGCTAGACGGAAATGCAGAACCTGAGTGACCCTGTCCTGCTGCCCTCTCCTACCCAGGGTTCTCTAAGCCAGACTCAATGGCTGTACCCACCTTGGAATGTGACCACGGGCTTCTTACTTTCTTCTTTGGCCTCAGAACTCAAAGCAGCAGACAAGCTGAAGGGAGAGGGGAGGGCAGCCTGAGAGTCAGAAGCAGGGGGTGCCAGTAACAGGGCTTACAAGTGCTAGAGCTACAGGATAGTGGGAGCAGGGATGAGGATACCTGAAGATGGCGATCTGCCCGTAATTGTTGCCAGCTGCAAGGAACTTCCCACAGGGTGAGACACTCTGGGAGAAAATGGTCATGTGGAGCCTCTGCAGGGCCTGAAACACTTCCATCTGTTGGGGGAAGCTGGATGAAGGCGACCTGGAACATCTAGGACCTGCCAGTCAGACTCCTTCCTGCAACCCCTGCGGTCTGTCCGGCCTCCCACGGCCCAGATCGCTCAGCCATCCTTTGAGGCGGCCCACCAAGTGGGTGTGTGCCCAGAGTCCCAAGAGTTGTCAAGGTGTGATGTCTACCAGGACCTTGAGCAAGTGCCCAGCCTGGCCTCCTCAAGTGGCAAATGGAGTTCATGGGAGACTTTGTCACAGGTGTCTGAGCTCATATATCTAGAGCTTCACATACAACTCTCTGGTAGAAAGCGCTTAAAAAGTGGCTCCAGGGGTGCCTGGGTGGCTCAGTGGGTTGAGCCTCTGCCTTCCGCTCAGGTCATGATCTCAGGGTCCGGGGATCCTGGTCCTGGGATCTCAGCGGGGAGCCTGCTTCCCTCTCTCTCTGCCTGCCTCTCTGCCTACTTGTGATCTCTCTTTGACAAAAGAATCTTTTTAAAAAATTTTATTAAAAAAAAGTGGCCCCATTAACCCGATACATAAAATATACTGACTTCTAATCCCTACCCTCCAACTTTCACGTTAGGCCCCTAAGATCATGCTGGGTCAGAGGCCGCTCCTGGTCAGAGTCCGAGTCCCAAACAAAACAGGGCAGTCATGCTCAGGAATGACTCCTTGCCAGCCTCTTCCTAGCCGGGCATGGACTACAAACCCCAGAAGGCACCGCGCACCACGCCCGCCTCACCTGACCCAGAGGTACCGCGTGTGGCACAGCTCGCTCCATGAGAACTACAAATCCCAGGGCGCTCAGCGCGACGCAGTTTCACAAGTCTGAACGTGCCCGCGAGCGGTTCCCTTCGGGGCGCCGGACAGCCCCAACACCGCCGGCCGGCCCGGCGCGAAGGCGGCCGCCGAGTATTACAGAGCTTCAGGATCCAAGGTGACCGCCGCGAAGATCGCCAACACCAAGTAGCGCCTAGCGCGGTCCCTCTAAGACAGGTCCCCTCCCCCACTTCGCCGAGCCCACACGCTTTCTAGCCGCGCGGCGCTCGTCTTCCGCGCCTGCGCAGAACCTCGCCACTGCGCGCGCGTAGCGCCACGCCCCTCACGCTGGACCACGCCCTCTGAGGCTCCGCCCTGCCGCCTGGATCCCACCCTCTGCCTGTGGGACCCTGAACCCAAATGATCCTGCAGCAGCCCCTAGAACGAGGACCCCCAGGTCGGGCCCAGCGCGACCCAAGGGCCGCGTCGGGGACGCCCCGAGCCCAGGACGTGAGGTGTGTGTGAGGGAACTGGGTGGGCCTGCCCAGAGGCCCAGGAGCTTGGGCTGGGGGCTCATGGCTGGTCTGCAAGATGACACGCGGTGGGGCAAGTCGGCAAGGCTTGGGCATAAGCTAAGACTGGGCTGAGTTCTGAGACAGGCTGCTGGCTGACCTGGGACATGGGGTGACTTAGGTGTCAGCTGTGACGGGTGGTCTGGGGGCTTCCTGACTACACTGCAGGCACTGGAGAGCCGATCCTGGGGATGGGGCCAAGAGGGTGGGGTGCACCTGGCTTTCTTTTCTTCCCAGCTCCCCTCCCCGAGGAGCTGTGCCCATGAGCACCAAGCGGCGCCTGGAGGAGGAGCAGTGAGTTTGGGGGCAGGGAGGGACTCCCAACAAGACCTCTGTCACCTTAGGTCCCCATCAGACTGCCACGGATGTGAATATCCCAGCCTGCCTGTCTTCCTGTCTCTCCCCAGGGAGCCCTTGCGAAAACAGTTCCTTTCTGAAGAGAATATGGCCACTCACTTCTCTCGACTCAGCCTGCACAATGACCACCCTTACTGCAGCCCCCCCATGGCTTTCCCCCCATCTCTGCCCCCACTCAGGTAGGCACCATCCACCGTCTTGGCCTTCTGGAGGATCACACCCGATCTTTGAAGCCACTCTCTAGGCCCTGCCTCATCCTGCTATTTTTAGCTTCTACCCAACCTCTGTTGTTTCCCATCTTGGCTCCTTGGAAGGTGCTGGCAGCCCAAGAGCTCTTGGGGACCTGGTCCTGGAGGGAGGTGGCTCTTCCAGGCCAGCCTCAGCCCCATGCTGTTATTTCCTTTTCCAGGAGCCCTTGCTCTGAGCTGCTTCTGTGGCGCTATCCTGGGAACCTGATCCCTGAGGCCCTCCGGCTGCTGAGGCTAGGGGACACCCCCAACCCCCACTACTCTGCAACCCAAGCTGGGGAGATAATGGAGCTCTGAGTGCTGCTGGGCAGTATTTCTGCCCACTTTCCTTCTTCCCCACAACACAGAAGACCAGCATCCCCACTGAGGGACCAGCTGTCCTGAATATTCTCCAGATCAGGCCCCTGGGCCCCAGAACGGACCCTCAACAGAGGACAGTAAATCCCACAGAGCCCTGGACTGGGAGGGGCTGGAGGGACAGGAGCATGGGAAGGAAGGGAGGCATTTCCCCTAGAACTGAATAAAGATTGCTGAGCAAATGAAGGCTTCCGTCTGGAACCCTGGGACCTTTTGGGAAGGAAGATGGGAAGGCTGGGACGCTGGATGCTTGGGGTTTCTCAAAATCTTCCCTGGAAAAAACGGTCAGGACCCGGCCAGGTCCTGGCAGGCTGGGCTCAGGCATTGAGAATGTGTGAGTCAGAGCCTCACCCCCCCGCCCCCGCGGCTGACTCACTCCTCCCTCCAGCTCTGGGAAGTCGGGCTGGGGATCATGCCACTCTCCAAACCATTTAAAGTTAAAGATTCTTTTATTAATAAATTTTCCCTCCCTTCCAAACTCTCTCCCCAAAATAAATATTTCCCCCCCTTTGGGGGTGGGGGGGACAGTGTCTTAGGGCCAGCCCCCCTAGAGGGCCAGCCCCCTAGTGTTAGCAACAGGTCCCTAACCCCCCAGGCAGAGACCCCACGGTGGAATTTCAGAACGTCCGTCTGAGTGGGTGGGGCCTGATGCTGGCTGGCCCTCGGGCCCTCGGGCCATGGGGGCGGAGGGAGGGACCCTTTGTGCAAATGCTGCAATTCCTTGGTGTCAGCTGTCTGGTGTGAGCCAGCGTGGGGCTCCTTTCCTGTCCTGGAGCCAGAGACAGGGCAGTCAGACACCTTGGAAGGCTCCTCTGAAGCCTGGGCCCAGGCCTCGGAGAGCTGATTCACCAGTCCCCCATCCCTCCACACCCCTGTGGTTGGAAGAGTCTGGCTCTGGCTGTGTCTGGAGTGAGGGGGCTGGCTCCAAAATGAATGAATGAATGAATGATAAGTGGGTGGGGCCTCCTGCTGGCAAGGGCTCTCTCTGTCACTGGATCAGTGCCACACCAGGACAGCCCTCCCCGCCGGTCTCCTCAATGGGGGCTGCAAGATAAGAAGAGGGGTGGTCAGGAGCAGGGAGATGGTGAGGAATAATGGGGCGTGGGGGGAGGGGACGGGACGGGAGGGGCTGGCTCACTTACTAGTAAACTTCTCTCTCCTGCGGCACCGTCTCCAGACCAAGAAGCCAGAAAGCAGTCCCAGCACGAGGGCTAGGCTCAGAGCACCCCCCAAGATGGGCCACAGCAGGGGGAAGGAGGTTGGAGGGGATGCAGCGCCTGGGGGCGGGATTCCAAGTTAGGCCTCGCCCCTCTCGGTACCAGCCCCGCCCCCTAGATCCCACCTGGGGGAAAGTCCCACGCCTTTTCTCCACCTTGTCCCCTGCCCTAATCCTATCCCTTCCCACCCCACCTCCAACCCCCACTCCTGATTAATTCCCCAGATCTGAAGCCCACTGCTCCCCTCTCCACCCCCGCAACTCTTCTACTCTGGTCCATTCGCCCCTGGTCCCTCCCCCCACTCACAGCCCAGGCAGAAGTCGCTGTGTGGTCGCGCCGGGCAAGACGCGCAGTCCATGCACTTGTCGAGGTCTGCGCTCCAGGAGCTGCCGCGAGAGCAGGGGGTGGTGCCTGGGGAGGGGGCCGCTGGTCAGAGGCTGGGGCGGGGCACGGCTATTCTGGGGGCTGAGGTCAGGGTCGGCCGGCTCAAATAACGTGAGTCACCGGCGCCCTCCCCCCGCATTCCTCACAGGTGACCGCACGGCCCGGCCGGGGCTCAGCAGCGTGGGGGAAAGGGGGGCCTAGCGCGGGACGCTGGGGGGGCGGGTATCAGGTCCCCAACCCCCCCCGCAGCCGGCGGGTGACTCACTCCTGGGCACCCGGCCCGACCCCAGTCCCTCCCCCCGCATAACTGGGCACTGAAGTCACCGGATGGAAGGGGGCACCCCACATGGTATAGGGGGTACCGACCCCCGTGTCTTCGATACGACCCCCCCGAGACTCTTTGGTCAATGGGGCCAGACAGAACCAGATACTTAACACGATAGGGGCGTGCCTTTTCTCACCGAACGAGACATCCCGCCCTCAAACTTTCTTTTTCCCTCCACTTCTGAGTCTGGACTTATTAGGACAGAAGCCGTCCCCCCATTTGAAATGGGGGAAACTGAGGCCGAGACTGCGGATGAAATTCGGAGCGGGATGAACCTCTCCGGGCCAGGGAGTGCGGTGTCTGGAGAACACCTAACCCCAAATCCCCGTGTCCGTCTACTTCCCCCCAAGTTCGGCCCGGTTCTCCGGGTCCCCAATGCCGGCTCTCCGATCCCCGGCGAGAGGCTTCCAGGGCCCCCGCGACCTCCCGCCCAGCCCGCGCCCGGCGTACCTGGCACTCGCTCCCCGCCCGCCGCGCCCAGTAGCGCCAGCCCGAGCCCCAGCACGAGGAGCCGCGGCAGCGGACGCAGCGGACCGGGAAGCATGGTGCGCGTCCCGCGGCCGCGGCCGTCTGAGCCAGCCGCGCGCTGGCCGGGGCGAAGAGCTGCAGTCCCACCTCCGCCCCCGCCTTCCGGGGCGGTGCCCTCGGCTCGGCCCGCCCCGCGACCGGCTCCTGGACGCCCCGCCCAGCCTGGCCCGCTTAATTCAGTCATTAGCTCAAAAAGCACCAACTCGGTGCGCCTGCGGCGGGGACCCCGCAGGGACGCAGACCTGGCCCTATGCTGTGGATGCTGGAAGTCCAGGAAGTTGCGGGCGACAATCAGACACGAACAACGCATCTCAAAGATAACTGCAGCTTTTTTAAGGACCCCGGAGTATAATGATAACGACATAACAAATAATAATAATAATGTCTTTAATTTCTACCTTGGAGCATAGCTACACAGTTAAATGTGCTCTTGTCGTCTCCAATTTTTCCGAGTGTAAAACTGAACCTTGGGAAGGTTGGGTGAGTTCCCAGGGTCCCAGGACTAGTAAGTCGCGGAGTCAAGAGCCAAGCTAGGGCTTCATTCCCGGTGCCCTGACCCACTGGGGGCCGGCGTTAGCCAGCTGAGGTCCCACCCCCCGGGCCACACGTCGGAGCAGCGGCCCCAGGCTCGAGCGACCCCAGCTGACCAGGTTGGGATTCGCGCGCCGCAGTCTGGAAAGGGGTCTCTGCCCCTCCCCGGGGCGGTGGTCCAGTGACGTCACTGCCTCTTTAAGACCCCCCACCTCCGCCCCCGTGAGCACATTCTGCGGCTCCTACGAATCCTTCTGGGCTTCTTTGCAGGTGAGCCTGGGGGAAGTGCCAGCGTTGGAGGGGAAGAGGCGGACTCCTCAAGGAGTGGGGTGCAGCGGGCATGTTGGTGTAGGTAGGGGTGCATGTAGAGAACCTGGACTTAACTGGGGGAACACCGCCCCTGGGCGGGGGTCTGCCCCGAAGCTGCGGAGCTGGTCAGGTTCTTCTGCAGCCACTGAAGGGTTAAACGCCCCTCCCCCTCCCCCGGGACAAAGGCACCGAAACCCGGGCGCCCCTCCCCCACCTGCGCTGCTCTCTGGGGCGGGGCCCCCCTCCCCCTCACCTACCGGAGCCGACCCTGCTGATTACCGCCGCCATTAAGCCCTTCCCGCAGCACCGCTCCCAAGCTGCCGTCCCTTCTTCGGGCAGGACTCAGATCGAAAGCAGGAGGGGGCGCCCTTACGCCAAGCCGACCCCATAGTGTGCGGAAAGAGAAGGGGTCGAGGACAGGGGTAGGGTCTTGGAGGGGATAGGTGCTGGGTGCCTGGATGTGGAGGGCCGACGCCGGGGTTGGGATGAGCCTGGCGTGGGCCGCCCCGTCCGATCTCCTTCGCGGTCATTAGCTCCGTCAGGTATGGGCGGGATGCAAATGAGTGCACAGTCTGTCCTCTGGCCACGCGGCTGGGGCCGGTGCTAACTTAAGGTCCAAATCCTGTGTGGAATCTTTGGGCAACGGAGAGCTGCAACAGGACCTCGAGCAGAACTGACCCCCGAACCTAGCCACAACAGAGTGGGATGTGTGGGGAGACAAGTGAGGGGGGCAGTTAGCTGGACACACTCCGAGGGTTTAGGTCCTTTTAGAGGAATTGAATCCTGAGAGGATGGCATCTGGGACAGGAAGGCACAAGAAAATGTCCCCAGCCTTGGAAGTATCCTCAGTGTGACCCTAAGGGAGGGCAGAAGAGCAGGACCCAGGGGGTCAGAGGAGAGCCGTTGGGAAGAGCTTTTGGGCAAGAGGGTGGAATTTTTTTTCTTGTTCACTTCTCCAGCCCCCTCTGGAATTTGACTGAGGCTGGGCCGGGACAGGTAGGGCCTGGCTAGGCCAGGTATGACGGGTCACCTGAGACACAAAGGTCACCACCCACCTGGGGGTATGGTTGGGGTGAGGGGTTTAAACACTGCTATTGGGTGGTGGGGAGGAAGCTTGGATCTCCAATCTTGATGTTGAAACTGACAGGTTTTGAGCCTGAAATTCCTGGCTAGAGCCAACCCACCATCTGTGTACCCCAAGGAGGGCACCTGGAAATTGCCCTCTTTTGGGGGATTCCTGCCCTTTTGGCTACTTTGCTGTCAGATAACACTGCCCTGTGGTGGGGCCACAGCCTGTGGTGTGAGAGTTGGCCCTCATCAGTAACAGAGGGTCTGGACCAGCCTGTCTTAATATCCGTCTGCTTCTGTCCCCCAGTGCGGCTCCTCTCAACCTCAACTTGGCCATGGCTTCTGCTGGTCTGCAAATCCTGGGGATTGTCCTGACACTGCTTGGCTGGGTAAATGGTCTGGTGTCGTGTGCCCTGCCCCTGTGGAAGGTGACCGCCTTCATCGGCAACAGCATCGTGGTGGCCCAGGTGGTATGGGAGGGTCTGTGGATGTCCTGCGTGGTGCAGAGCACCGGCCAGATGCAGTGCAAGGTCTACGACTCCCTGCTGGCGCTGCCCCAGGACCTGCAGGCTGCTCGCGCCCTCTGCGTCGTTGCCCTCCTTGTGGCCCTGCTCGGGCTGCTGGTCTACCTCGCGGGAGCCAAGTGTACCACCTGCGTGGAGGACAAGGACTCCAAGGCCCGTCTGGTGCTAGTCTCTGGGATCATCTTTGTCATCTCAGGGGTCCTGATCCTGATCCCCGTATGCTGGACGGCTCATGCCATCATCCGGGACTTCTACAACCCCCTGGTGTCAGACGCCCAAAAGCGGGAGCTGGGGGCCTCTCTCTACTTGGGCTGGGCAGCCTCCGGCCTTTTGTTGTTGGGCGGGGGGCTGCTGTGCTGCACCTGTCCCTCTGGGAGGTCCCGGGGCCCAAACCATTATATGGCCCGCTACTCGGCATCAGCCGCACAGGCCACCTCTCAGGGTGCCCCTGAGTACCCCACTAAGAATTACGTCTAATTCTGGTAGGGGAGTGGAGGCTCCCTCAGCAACCTGCTGGGCTGGAGACACGGAGACGGTTCCGCACACAGCTTGGGGATTGTTTTTCTTTTTCACTCTTGTGGGGACGGGTATTTTTAAAATTCACTTGATAACCTAACCAAGGAACCCAGGTCTCTCCTGGGCTCTGCTGTTGGTATTTCTTGCCTTTGGATGATGGCGCCAAGGAGGAGATGCTTTGGTTTCTGGATCTTTCTCCACCCTGGGCATCCCCTTCTTGGAGGCCAGCTGAAACTGTGGGCCAGCATAGCCGTCCGGGGGCTCTCAGCCTGTACTGAAGTCCCTCCTCACTGGCCAGCCTCTGGAACCCTTGGGGGCTCTCAAGCCTCACGGACACCGAAGAACTGCCCACCTCCCAGGTCTCAGCTGTGCTCCAGATGCTCCACCCCCCACCACCCTGATCCTCTCACCTTCAACCCTGCACACTTCTGCCACGCCACCCCACCAACACACTCACCAGTTTTTGCTGAATAAAGCATGTCTTATTTTGTTCTTTGCCTTGGGTGCTGCTGGGGGACTGCTGGGTGCCAACCTGGCAGGGGAGGAGGAGAACACAAGGGACTCATCTTATCCTTGTGCCTCACCCGGGAAGGGAGGGTCTCCACTGCACAAGCCGTAGGCTGACAGCCCCCTGGAAGGCCACCTGGTCTTCCCCACCCAGCCACAGACCAGAAGAGCCAAGGTACAAATTCTCTTGTTTATTTCCCACTGGCAGGTGGGCATAGAGGGTGGGGTGATTGGCTGGGGCTCCTGGCCTGGACCTCTAGATTCAGGTGGTGGCCAGGCTGGGGAGGACCCACCCCAGGCAGGGATCCCCTCCTTATTTTGGAGCCAAGGACCTTCTGCCCTTTGGGTGAAGCTCGAATTCCTAGGCCAGGGGTAGCCTCAGAGGAAGAGGATGGCCAGCCTAAGCTGTGGATCAAAGAAGGGAGCAGAGTGGGGAGGTTAGGGGGGCAGAGGGGCACACCCTGTCAGTTATGGCTCTGCCTAGAGGGCAAGGTAGGAGAAGGACCCGTAGGGACCCCACTCCATAGCCAGCCCTGATTGGAGCTTCTGGGAAAGGCATTTTGCCTCGGGAGGTGTTGGCAGTGGGGGCAAGGTCAAGACTCTGAGCTGCGGGTTTCCAGGGACACTTTCCACGTCATACATAGTCCCTCTTGTCCAGTCCAGAAGCCCCTGAGCGGGAGGGGATGGAGTAACCCAGCCTTGGTCCTCTTGGCCGCTCAATCTGGGGTGGAGGGCACGTGCAGCAGAGGAGGCCCCCCCCCAAGCATGAGCAGGGCAGCAGCGGCCCAGCCCAGGTAGAGGGAGGCCCCCAGCTCCCGCTTGAGGGCCTCCGCCACCAGGGGGTTGTAGAAGTCCTGGATGACAGCGTGTGCGGTCCAGCAGACGGGGATGAGCACCAGGATGCCGGAGAGGAGGAGGAGGACCCCCGCGGTGAGCACGATGCGGGCCTTGGCGCCTTCGTCCTCCACGCACGTGGTGCACTGGGCCCCTGTGATGGCCACCAGCAGTCCGAGCAGGGCCAGCAGGAGGGCAACGACGCAGAGGGCGCGAGCAGCCTGCAGGTCCTGGGGCAGCGCCAGCAGGGAGTCGTAGACCTTGCACTGCATCTGGCCGGTGCTCTGCACCACGCAGGACATCCACAGACCCTCCCATACCACCTGGGCCACCACGATGCTGTTGCCGATGAAGGCGGTCACCTTCCACAGGGGCAAGGCACACGACACCAGGGTGCCCAGCCAGCCCAGCACGGCCAGGGTCATACCCAGGAGTTCAAGGCCAGTTGAAGCCATCTTGTCCGCTCAGGTCTTCTTAACCCTAGACGGCCTGCTTGACTCCCAGGGGTGGGCCCGTTGCCACTGGGTGGGGGGTCTCAGTGCCCAGGACGTGGGGAAGTCAGTGGCCTTGGCCAGGACCGTCCCTCACATCCGTGGGCCTCTTGCAAAGCACCTCTCTCTGATCCGGACGCGCACAGATCAGTCTCACAGCCCTCAGCTGAGGCGTTCTCTCGAGGGTCCTGTTGGCCACTGCCCCCGTGACCCAGCTTGCAAAGACCCTCCGGACCCACCTGCAGGCTGAGCAGAGCCTTGTCCCGCCGGAGGCGCAGCGGCACACCGTCTGTGGGTGTCACCTGGGGACTCAGCTGGCTCCCAGGTGCAGGCGGGGTTTTGAGGTGGAGGCAGGGGAGGGGCAGTGGAGCCGAGACTGGGGAAAGCGGGAGCTACAGGCAGCGGGCAGAGCTAGGGGTGGGATGGGGAGCCTGGGAGGGGATACTGCGACCGGAATGGGGAAGGAAAGAACCTCGGTGCCTGTGGGAATGCAGGGACAAGGGAAAGGACAGACTGGCCAGCTGGGGAGCAAGGAGTAGGGCGGGGGATGGAGCTCTGGCAGTCTCGGCAAAGAGAAGTAGAGGTTCAGGCTGCCGCCCCCTCCCCCAGCAACTCCTCCCTGTAGGCGTTTCAATCCGTGTTGCCAACACACCCGGATCCCCCAGTATCACACACACCCCAATCCAGCTTGTCCCCCTGCCCGCCCCAGGAACCTGATCTGTCTTCAGTCTCAGCCCAGTGGCCCCGGCTGCTCTCAAGGGAGGGGCCCCGCCCGCACTGTTCCCTGGGCGACAGGTGCCTGGAGCCCAGCTCAGGTAGCATCACCCAGGCAACGGCCTAGAAACCCCCCCCCACCCCAGCTCAGGTGTGCTGTCTCCACCCCCACACTGAAACTGAGGGCCCAGCTGAGCTGCCACAGGTCTCTAGGGGCCAAGGGATAAAGAATTTCTTGTGAAAGCAGGGGAGGGGCACACAGGGGTCTGTGGGTGAAGGGGGAAGAGTAACAGAGACAGAAGCCCCAGCTGGAGGCGAGTCCCAGGACCCAAGGCTTTGCCATGAGGAGTAAATGGTCACTCTGGAGGAGCCCAAGAAGGTGACCCCAGGTGAACCCTGCCTCACTGTCCCCAGGAAAGACCCTCCCACTCCTGAGACCCCGTCGGAGCCTGTGACTCCTCTTGTGGGGGCAACCTGGGACTCAGACTATAATTCAAATCCTGCCACCAACCAGGGACCGATCATGGAAGGTCAAGGTCCTTACCCTTCTTAGGTCTAATACCCCTGTGAGAAACCTTACATGACCCACAAACATGGGCCCTTCGTATGGGGGGTCATGAACTCCCTCAAGCCCCTTTCTGGGTGCTAGGAACTGAGGGGAAAAGAATGGGAGACGCTGATGAAAATTCCTTCCTTTCATACACTTTCCTGGGTGGCAGGCGGACCCTTTAAGGCAGAGCTGGGGCCCCACTTAGAAGAGCATCTCACTTCCATACCTCCTCCTGAGAAGGGAGTGCCCATGGCCTATCTGCTCTATGAGGGGGTACCCCTTGTCAACCTGGGAAGTAACAGGGCCACTGGGGCCCCCCAACATGGGCTCTGAAGGCACCGCTCTAGGGCCCTGGGCGTGATGTGCACTGGGCGCCTCTCCACCCGTTCAGTTGGTGCACTGCTTCTGGGAATGCGGTTTTAGCACTTTGGGGAAGAAAGGTTTATACTTTCATCAGATTTGCAACAAGGTCATCTACCAAAAAAAGCTCGAGAGAACTGCTGAAAGGGAGACTGAGGCCAGCACCCAAGAGCAGGGCTGTGGGGTAGACTGCGGTGGCCCCGCGGACCCTGAGGGAATGGAAAGGGGCCAGAGGGGGCCGTGACTGAGCCTGCAGGCCGCAGTGATCCTGGGGAATCTCGGGGCTGTTTGCCCAGTTCATCCAGCGCCTGGGGCCCTGGATTTCACGCTGGGGAGGGGCGGCTGAGGAGAAGGGCAAACAGAGGCAAGCCTGGGGGCCTGGAGGAATCTGGACACACAGGTTGAAGCAGTTGTCGAGGCGACCTGAAGCCCAAGTCTTTGAGGGCTCCAGCAACCCTCCCTCGGGGCCTCCCATCCTGGGCAGCCCAGCCCCGGGTCTCTTTGCTCTCTAGACTCAGAGAAAGCCTAGGGTTTCATGAGATCAACTCACCCTGATGAGCCCAGGTCGCCTATGAGCCTGCAGTCAGGCCTGGTGCCAAGGACCCTCTGTTCCACCGGCAGCTCTAAACCCCCAGCGTTGTGACAGTCCCTGTGCGCGCTGCACACACACACCCTGGCTAAGCGTCCTGCCCCCGGGGGCAGCACCCATGACCCTCAGTGTTCTAGATCCAAATTCCTCTTGGGCTCAACAGGTCAACAGTTGAGCAGAGAAGACTGCACACTGCCAGGGGTGGGCTGGCCACATGGGAGGGGGTGCTCAGAGGCTGAAGACACAGACCCCCCAGCCAAGGCTTTCCTGGGGGGTGAACATGGGACAGGCTGTGGGAGAACAAGGAGAGGTCAGCAGGGATGGTCAGAGGAACCGCGAGCAGGAGGGCTAAGTGGCCGAGGGTGGATTCCCAGGGTCCCCAGGCGGGACAGGCTTCCCACCCTCAGCCCTCCTTAGGCCGTCTCGTGGGTCCTGGGGCCACCTGGACTGCGTGGGATCCGGGAACCAAAGGGTTAAAGTTGGGGCCCAGCAGGGACCATCAGTGGAGCTGGAATGCTATTGATATGGAGGTAGGACTCCCGGACACCCTCTGTGCTGTTACCACCTCCAAGTCCGCTGGACTCCCCACCCCCACGGCCTCCGCTTCCGCTCTGGAAAGAGATGGGGGAGGGAAACCCGCCCCAACACAGGACTGTGGAGGGAAACTGAGGCACGGGGGAAGGGAGGGCGGCCTCACTCCACTCACTGCTTCGGGGAGTAGCACAACTGGACCAGATCTTTGTTCTGTGGAGGGACAGTGGGGTGGGGCCACTCAGGTGGGCGGAAGCAGCCGGCGCTGGGCTTAGGCAGGGGAAGGGCGGAAGCAGGTTAACTCCAATCCCAACAGCTGCCAGGCTTTTAGAGAAAAGTGTGGCCCAAAGACAAAGGAGGGGAACTGAAGGTCCCAGGCCACCATGGTGCCAAGAAGAGGATGGGGTGGGCAGGGGGACTGCACAACTCCAAGGGAACACCAGCCTCGGCTTTGGAGAGGTGCCCAAAGCCCCAGACTTTGTGGGTAGAAAAGCCAGATTCCCCGGGCCCCTGAACCAAAAGGTGCAGATGAAACCCTGGAGTCCCATGACAGCTCTCTACCCCCATTTTCCAGACAATGAAACAAGCTCAGAGCTCAATGGAAACTTGCCCACAGGTGCTTTGAAAAACAGGACAAGCCTGAAGCAGCTCCAGACCATGACCTCAAGGCCCTGAGCCCAGGGCTGGAGGGTGACCTGGGGGTCCCAGTGCCTCTTTGCCCACAACCGCCTCCTGGCCCCCCCACATCCTACCCCATTCCTCCCCAGCCAGTTTTCCCTCCTTCCCCTTGCTCCTCCAGGCACCCGGCAGCCTGCTCCAGAAAGCCTGTGCACTGGACTGCCGCTGGATCTGATCACACCGGGAGGACCCCCTCCCAGACCCCCAACCCCAACCCCGCTGTCAGGTCACTGGCTCTGCGCCCATCTGCTGTGGGCAGCCTCAGGGAGGATGGGTCAGACCTTGCTGAGTAAGTCACCAGTGCAGTAACCTCAGCTGCTTCCCTGCTGCAAAATGAGGGAAGGGAGAAGTCGGCCTTACCTACCCCCAGGGGCGCTACAAGAATCTGCCCGGGCAGGGAGCACCCCATGCACCTTGTGGGGGGATCACTGTAGGGCCTGACTTGTCACGAGACTCTTTTGATAACAGCATCATGGCCTTTTCACTCTGGTCAGACTCTGTAGACCTGGCGGCAGTTACCCATCTGGGGTTCTGAGTGGGGGTCACCCCTCACCTCAAGGCTGTGAACTTTCAGAGCGTGCCTTCAGTCTTGTCCTTCCTGCAGAGTCTGATTCTTAGCGGAGAGAGGAGAGCTGCAGGATGTCAGTGGAAGAAGCAAGCCAGCAGGAATGGGAACTCGGCCATAATTCAAGAAAGGGGAAAGGGAGTCATTAAGGTACTTAGTGGCTTGGGCTCCTGCTGATGAACTGCAAGGGCACCCAGGGCTCCAGGTCAGCAAGAGGCAAAGTGTCAAACACAGGGCTTGGGGAAGCTGGGAAGACAGCTCTGGAGGTGGGCCAGCCCCCCCTCTCCGGGGGAAGAACACTGCCCGTATGGGTTGCATGGTAGCCCTCAACACAGGCCAGGCCTTAAGCCCTGGAACCCGTGGCTTTCAAACAAATGGCCTTATTTGAAAACAGTCTTTGCAGCTGTAATTAAGATAAATTAAAAACCTCAAGATGAGATCATTCTGGATTCAGGGTGGGCCCTACACTCAGTGACGGGTGTCAAAAGAAAAAAAAAAAAACAGGAAGATTTGAGACACAGACACAGGGTAAGGCGGGGTGAAGCTCGAGCCCGAGGCTGGAGGGACAAGGCTGCAAGCCAAGGAACGCCAGGGTCACCAAGAGCTCGGAGAGGCAAGAGAGGATCCTCCCCAAGAGCCTTGGGAGGAGGACAGCCCTAAATGCCTTGATTTTGGACTTCTGGTTTCCAGAACCTTGAGAGAACAGATTCTTTTTATTTTAAGTGGCCCAGTTTGTGGTGATTTGCGCCAGCAGTCCCAGGAAATTCATATACTGCCTTTCTTGCTGGTGGATCCCCGGCTCTCAGAGGTCGCCCAAGGTCAAGTTGGCTTCCCGATACCACTCTGGACCTGTAGAAGACCCATCGAGATAGGACATCTGCCTGGTTACCTGAGACCAAGCCACCTGAGTAACAAAGGGAACTTTTATTCGGGGTTGTGCGCTGCTGGGGAGAACCTGGCAGGGTAGGGATGGAGAGGGCAAGCAACTGTGGGGGGAGAATAGTAGCTTCCTTTCATGACTCACCTTGGGAGTGTTCCTGTCCCTGGTGGGGATGACCTGGTCCTTACATGTGATGCTGCTGCTCCTGGGCCCAGTATCGGTTAGCCATCAGCACCAGTGCTCTTCCGGGGCACCCAGGAAGAACCTTTGGATCTATTTCAGTTCACAGCCTGACTCCCGACTCGTAAGGCCGCGGGCAGGTTTCCGGAAGCCAAACACGCAGAGTGGGGCAGGGCCTTGTGATGGGACCCAAACCCTTCGTTTTAGAGGACAAAATGAGACATTTTGCGGACCCAGTCAGGGCATTTCAAACTCTTGTTTTCGTTTCCTCAAGCCAAGTGCGGTGGGCGCACCAACAACCGCCCCCCCCGCCCCACCGTCCCTGTCCAGAAGGCTCTGATAAGCCCGCACTTATCAGCACACGGGATGAGTTACGGTCTCAAATAACCAGGCAGGAGGCTTGCTGTAGGGCGGGCGGGGAAAATGGAATAAAGACCCTATTCTTTAAAACGAATGTATTTTTAGACTTGGTGCTTCCAACCCAAAGCTGGGCGGCTCCCCGGACACTCCCTCCCTCTTGCGCAGTCCAGGGCTTTCTGAAGCCGTCGGGGTGGGGAAGGCGGTCAGGGCGCCCGGCCCGGCAGTCCCAGGCGGGGCTGGTTACTAACCCGCCCGCAGCCCCTCGGGATCGACGGTCTCGGGAGAGCCGCGCCGTCAGCAGGGAGGCGACAGGAAGAGGTGCGGCGGCGGCATCGGCGGCATCGGGGGCGGCGGCAGCGGCGGGGGGAAGGCGGGCAGCAACCAGGGGGCGCGGGGCGCGGGCGGCGCCAGCAGGCTGGAGGGCGCGGGCCGTGCGGGCAGCGGCGGCAGCGGCTGGGGGGGCGGCTCGGCGACGAGCGGGGGC
>NC_081567.1:36907714-36929084 GCF_022355385.1 Mustela nigripes
CGGGCGGCAGCTCCGGCGGCGCCAGGGGGGCGCCGGGGCCCCAGGGCGCGAGGGGCGCGGGCGGAGGCGCGGGCGCGGGCAGGCGCGGCAGGTCCTGCAGCGCGAGCGCGGCGGCCGGCGGCGCGGGCACGCAGGCCTCGGGCGGCAGCTCCGGCAGCGCCAGGTGGGCGCCGGGGCCCCAGGGCGCGAGGGGCTCGGGCCGCAGCGGAAGCGCGGGCAGAGGCGGCAGCTCCGCCAGGGCTAGCGCCGAGGGCGGCGGCGGCTGCGCGGGGCTCAGGCCGGGCGGCAGGCCGGGCAGCGGCGGGTGCGGCAGGGACGGCGCGGGCGGCGGGGTCAGCGACAGCGACGCGCGGGCCCGGCCCAGCCGCGAGTGGGCGCGGGCGCGGACGAGCCGCGGGTTCGAGCGGGAGCGGGGGAGCCGCGCCGCCAGCTTGGCCGCTGCTGTCCGCGCCAGGGCGCGGCGCCGGCCTCCCGCCTCGACGGTCCTTCCCACGGACGGCCGCGCGCGCGCAGGGACCGACCCAGCCAATCACCGGCCGGCGCGCGGGCCGCCTTCGCGTGGGTTCCACCGGCGGGCACGAGCTACTCCGGGCGGCCAATCAGAGGCGGCAGCGCTCTCACAGGCCCCACCTCCCACCAGCCCAGCGACCAGGCACTGCACATGTGCATTTGGCGCCCCCACCTGGCGTCAGGGTGCAGCCACGGAAGCCGCGCGCCGACGAAGGAGGTTAGCCCTTGGGGGACTCTGGAATGAGACGCCTGGGAGTGGGTCAAGACCTATGCAGAGGGGTGCCAGGGTGGCTCAGTCGTTAAGTGTCTGCCTTCAGCTTGGGTCACGATCCCGGACTTCTGGGATCGATCCCCGCATCGGGCTCCCTAATCAGCTGGAATCCTGCTTCTCCCTCTTCCACTCCCTCTGCCTGTGACCCCTCTCTCCCTGTGTCTTTCTCTGTCAAATAAATAAACAAAATCTTTTTTAAAATTTAAAAAAAAAAAAGACCTATGCAGATTCCCATTCAATTATCTTTAAGAAAAGATCATTCAAAACCAGAATTTGATGACATGGAGCATTTACCTTAACAAAGGGTATAAATGACGGGTGACAATCGGGAAAAAGGAGAGAATTATCGATCTCTTTAAAATCGGGATATAGAAACTTTTATTAAAATAACAGAACATGGGACGCCTGGGTGGCTCAGTTGGTTAAGCAGCTGCCTTCGGCTCAGGTCATGATCCCAGCGTCCTGGGATCGAGTCCCACATCGGGCTCCTTGCTCAGCAGGGAGCCTGCTTCTCCCTCTGCCTCTGCCTGCCATTCTGTCTGCCTGTGCTCGCTCTGTCCCCCTCTCTCTCTCTGATAAATAAATAAAATCTTTAAAATAAAATAAAATAAAATAAAATAACAGAACATTTCTAGGTGGGTTAGGAAGGCTATCACCCATTGCCCTCACTGAGACAGTCCGCTGGGTGGCCCCATGCCCAGATATTGGGTTGCAATCCTGTTCTCCAGTGTTAACAAAGATTCCACCGAGTAAATTTGCAGATTTAATCGACTTTAAGTGATTCAAGAATCAGGCAGCATCTGATCCACCAAATAGCAGGGAGCTGCCAGGAATTGTACAGCATGGAAGGTTTTTATAGGAAGGAGGGAGAGGGGGCAAGGGAGTTATAGCAAAAAAGATTGTTCCAGGCAAGGTCACCTTCTCTTGCTGGGGTGGAGGGGCCTGCCTTGGGTGGATTACCTCATCTTCCTTTGGGTGGGGGTGGATAGTGAGGGCCCATGGGACATTAACTCATTCATGCTGACCAGAAAATCCCTGACAGGTTGAGACTTTCTGGGGGAGGTGGGAACTGCAATTAAGTTAGGTGTTAAGCCTCCCATTGGGGGACTTGGCCTAAGTGGCTCCATTTTTGTCTTCTGGTTTTCTTTCTAACACCAGTAAAAAGATGTGACTTATTCTACCACCGTGGGGCAGAGGAAGACAAGACTATTTGGATATATTTTTTAAGAGATTTTATTTATCTGAGGGAGAGAGAGCTCACGTGCATCGTTGGACAGAGAGGAGCAAGGAGAGAGAAGCAGACTCCCGGCTAAGGAGGGACTGGGTCCCAGGACCTTTAGATCATGATACGAGTCGAAGGCAGAGGCTTAACCAAGTTCTGTGAAAAAGGCAGAGTCCACCGGGTGCCTGGGTGGCTCAGTAGGTTGAGTGGCTGAGTGGGACTGGCCTGTCTCTGAGGAAAAGTTCAGAGTGGCAGGTCAAACGCCAGTTGTACAACTTCCGTTCTGGACCCAAGTAAAAAGAGTCCTTTACTTCTGCATTTCTGGGCAAGCAAATTTGTAATCAGAGGATAAGAAAAAGCAGCAATCCTTTAGCACTAATAGGATACTGGATTAGTAACTGGCTTTTCAAGACGTTTGAAATGTTCAGTAATCTGAGATATTAAAGTTCTGATTTATTCCTTTCCAAGAGCCCCTTAAGTGCTTAGGAAGAAGTTACTGGTGGGATTTGCAGATCAAGGAGATTCTGCGTGTAATTTAAGTGTCTATGGGAATTGAGCTAGTCAGGTTTGTAAGGCACGCTAAATATTCAGGGGGAAGTCAGATCTATCAAACTTATAATTTTTTTTTTAAGATTTTATTTATTTGACAGACAGAGGTCACAAGTAGGCAGAGAGACAGGCAGAGCGAGAGGAGGAAGCAGGCTCCCTGATGAGCAGAGAGCCCCATGTGGGGCTCAATCCCAGGATCCTGGGATCATGACTTGAGCTGAAGGCAGAGGCTTTAACCCACTGAGCCACCCAGGTGTCCCTCAAACCCATAATCTAACTGAACATGATTCGGAGAATGTGAAAGTGAGTTTTACATCAAATAATAAAATTGATCAGTGCAATAACATTGGGAGGCAAGTGGAAGGCTTAAGAGAGAAAGATTTTTACTTGAATAACTAATAAGCTGGTTATAAATGTAGACATAAAGAATGCACCAGTCCCCTCCCTAACTTGGATGTGTCCCCCACGACACTGTGACAAAGTGCTGTCCCGTTTGTGGAACAGATGAATGAAGTGGTGGCCTGGACTGCCCGCACACCAACCAGCAACCACCCCCGACCTGCCCCACCTCGGGACAGTACACAGAGGCCAACAGGGTAGCATGCCACCTTTATTAATACTCTTAGCCCGCAGGAGACCCCCGGCCAGAAGCCAAGCCCCAGGATCTGGCCCTCCTCGCCCAACACACGGCTGTGGTAGAGAGGCTGTCAGGGTGGGCAGTGAAAGGGCCTCGGTGTTCAGCATTTCCCAAGAGGACAGTGGCCTGGGAAAAGGCAGGGCCCTGGTGAGGTCTGGACCCCTCCTCACCTCCCAGGGGACCTGCACCCTCTCCCACCTCTGGTCTCTAAGATCACTCAGCAGATACCTGCTGGTGACCTGAGAGTGTCCTGTCCCTCCCAAGGGCTGGGACAGCCCCAATGCAGCCTGGAGAGGCAACCGTGGTGAACAGGGCAAGTGGGGGACAGGGCTACCGTGACCCCTCTCACCTCCATAGCCATTTCCCAGTGGGCCACTGCTGTCTCTCTTCACTGGAGGGCTGCCTAAGGCATAGATCAGCCAGGGCACCGGGTCACCAGCGGACTTTAGAGCCCCCCTGCACTCCCCAGCTTCACCCCGGGCCCTGGGAAACCGCCACTCACCAAACGGTCCAGGGCCCAGCTCTGGCCTTAGCTGTCCATATGTCGCTGGGGGAAGGGACAGAAGGTGGGAGCACTGAGTCCCCAGTGGCCCTCACATGGTGTCTGTCACTTCCCCATCTTGGTCTCGTGTCCAGGCTCACACTCAGGGTCCCCAGCTCCAACCGTCTCCTCAAACCCCATCCATTTCTACCTAATCCCTCCTGTCCCTGTCCCACGCCTTCTCTGCAGGGCTCTGGGTGCACCTTGGCCCAGGACCCAGCTCCTTACAGCCAGCCCTGACAACCCCACGATGCTCTTCCGCATCCCCCCCTTACCTGGCTGGCTTCCGACCCCTGGGTATGTGCCTCCAGGCCCATATCCAGGCTTCAAGGCAAGCCCCCAAGGCTGCATGAAGGGCCAAGAAGAGCCCCTTAGGGCCTTGGCCTGACCTGCAGAAGGAGAGCTACTGTGGGCACCCCTGCCCACCAGCGCCAGACATCCAGGAACCCACAAGCCCCCTGGGGTTTCAGGTCGCTGCCCGCTTGGCTTGGTCCCCGCATCCCTTACCAGGTTCACCCCCTAAACACTCATTTCCTACCATTTCCTTCAGAGCCTGGAACTGCTGCTTTGGGGTACACTGGTGCTTCCTCCCCATACCCTGCAAGAAATCCAAGTGATTCCTGCCTAGCCCCTGGATGGCCCTCCCCTGCCCCCAGCTCCTGCACTCTGTCCTCTGTCCCTGACTCACCATTCCTAAAGCCACTGGTCCTGGGAAACTCTGGAGGAGGGAGGAGAAGGTCAGAGACAGGAGGAACCCCTCAGTCCAGGGCCCCCCAGCCCACCCCAGCACTCCCAGGCACCTGGCTGCAGGTGGGCCTCAGGGAAGACCCCAGCTCCCAGACCATTCCCATAAGCAAAACCTGTAAGACAGCAGTGGGAGAAAGGCTGGGTGAGTGGGGGTTGAGGGTGGGGCTCAGGGTGACCAGCTAGTGGAGAGACAGGAGGCAGCAGACAGACAGAGACTGACTCGGAGGCAACCCAGAGAGGGCCTCACATACACGGTCCCCATGCTCAGCCAACCAACCCTGTGCAAACTCTGTTGTTCCACCTTCTGGAAGCCTCTCCTGGCCTCGCTCTGGCCCGCTTCCCTTTGCACCCAAGACTTTACCTCAGTGTGCACTTGACCCTCAGCAGACTCCTGTCTCCGGCCTGTCTCTGGCCGGCATTATGGCCTGCTGCAGACGGGATGTGTGCTGGTTCAGGGAGAGAGCCAGCCAGGGCAAGACACAAGGACAAGAGGGCTTGCCGCAGGGAAGATACCAGCTTGCACCCTTGGGGGCTCAGGGGGCTCACCAACTTTCTGAGGCTTGAGGCCACCACCAAAGCCTGAGAGAGAGGAAATGGGGGCAGAGACGGAGGAGTCAGAGAAAGATAACGCCTCCGACTCCCCTCTTCCTGAGCTAGGGGCGAGGAGAGGAGGAAAGGGGAAGGGCCTCCTCACCCAGTTCTGTTCCCAGTCCATAGCCATTCAGGGGCTGGTATCCTGTGAGGAGAATGGGGGCCATTAACTCCTTGGGGGACAAATATGGACCTTAAGGGCTAGAGGAGGACGAAGGGATACTCCCTATCGACACGGAACAGAACCAGAAGAAATGGGCTTAGAAAGCAGCAAGAGAGACTACAGGTAGACTCAGGGAGGGACTTCCTGGCCTTAGGAGCCTGGACAGCTACAGCCCAAGGATGATGGAGGAGTGACCTGATCTGGACTAGGGACAGGGGGCAGACAGAGTCACACCTGCTTTCTGAGGTTTCAGCCCCCACTGGATGGCAGGAGTCGGTGCTAGGAAGAAAGCCATAGGACAGAAGTGATCTTAGGGTGGGGAGGGCTGGGAATGCTGCAACCTGCCCCGGGATGGGGGCACCTGCCATAATGGGAGTTCCATGGGGTCTCAGGGCCAGAGTTTAGGCTCTCCCTCAGCTGGCTCTCGGTGACAAGCCTCAGTCTTAGCTAGAGAATGGCCCTGGGGGCTTGTGAGCAGCCCAGCTAGACCCAGCCCCTCCTGGGACCAGGGATCCCCTGGTGCCCCATCCCCGGCCCCTACTCCACACTGACCTGGGAACTTGCCATTCTGCCCTGGGGGAGAGGGCTGGGATTTGGGGCCCCAGCTGCCGCCCCCTTTAGCAGAAGGGACCCCCGAAGTGGGAGGCCTGGGGAGAAGCAGTGGAGGGACCCTCCCATGGCAGGGACCTAGATGGGGAAGGAAGGGGGAGGGCAGTGAACCCAGGCTAGCGCCTGCCCCAGGCCAGTCTCCCGGCCTCAGCCTGGCCAAGCCACCAGCCCATAATGACTTCCAGGGCAGACACAGCTTCCGAGGGAGGCCATGGCTAGGCCAGAGAAAGCCCCACTCCCGTGGTACTTGGGGTACAAGAGGACCCAGCCACCTAACATGGCTCCTGCTCTTGGCCCACCTAGACCCTCTGTGTTCCAGCAACAACCCTCCTGCCTTTCTCTTGGTACATCTCCCTTCACTCCCAGCCCTGCCCCCAGGAGCCTCACCTGGTTGGGCCCCCACCCCATTTCCGTTGCCATATCCTGGAGAGAAAAAGCAGGGATATGAGTGGTAGTAATTTAGTGAGGAGGGTTCTAGAAGGAGGCAGGTGGAGGTGTAGGATAGAGACCGGGGGGGGGGGGGGGGGGTCCTCTCACTTGCCTGGCTTTTGAGGTTTCACACCTCCTCCCAGAGCTGCAGGAGAGGCAGTCCCCCTCAGAATTCAGACCTCAAGCTCCCAAGAAAGAGCCCAGTGCCCCCCTTCTGAAGCCCCCACCACACTCACCTGCTGGGAGCTGCAGTCCGGGAGTAAAGCCTGGGGAGAAAAGCAGGTGTGAGGGCTCTGGCAGCGGCAACCTCAGGGCAAGGTGGGGGAGGGGCGGGAATGGGCTCACCTGGCTTTAGAGGGCTCATGCCCCTTCCCAGGCCTGGGAGAGACAGAAATAGGCTGAGTGACAGAGCTGGATGCCACCCTGCCCCTTCTCTTCCCAGGACCCAACTCTGCGCCCCCTGGGGCCCTGCCCTCCCCCCTCACCCCCCCCACCCCCGCCCTATGGCCTCCCTCACCTGGCTGGGCCCCTTGGCCTGGGAAGACTCTGGCTCCCAGCCCATTCCTGTAAACTGGGAGACAGGGTGTGTGGATTGGGAAGGGGGAAAGCAGTGAGAGGAATAGACAGTTTCTGGGGTTAGAGAGCAGTGGGGGCCTGATTCTGACGCTGACCCCAATTCTAGAACTTCCCCACAGCACCAAGCAATTCTCCCAACACCAGCTGGGTGTCTGACAACATGCCTCAACCCTGACACCAGCCACCTGCAGACAGCCTCAGACCCCACAGGTGAAGGGGTCAGTCCCCCCCCCCTCATTTCAAGCACCCTCAGCCCAGCGGTACGTCTGACCCTCTGGCTAGGAACCCAGCTCCTTGCGTGGGACCGATTTGCTAGAGCAGCTCACAGAACTCAGGAAAAGTTTCCTTACTAGAATCCAGGCTCTTTATAAAGGCTAGCACTCGGGGCCAGCAGATGGAGGATAAAGAGGCCAGGCGTGTGGGAAGGCTGGAGGGGCCTCTGCACTCCCCAGGCCTCCAAGGGGTCACCCGCCACCCCAGAAGCCCTTTTGGGGTTTTAGGGAGGCTCCCTTACACAGGCAAGGCTGGTGACCCTTTCCATCTCCAGAGGTCAAGGGAGGGACTGAAAGTTCCAACCCTCCAGTCCCAAGCTGGGTGCCCCCAGCAAGCAGCTCCAACCTTAGAAGACACGAGGCTCTCCAAAAGTCGCCATTAACATAACAAAAGATACTCTACTGGTCTCCGCACTTAGGAAATTCCTAGGCTTTGAAGGGTTCTGTGCCAGGACCCAGAGACCAAATAGTTCTATCTTATTAGAAGTCCCCGTCTTGCAGGACTCACAGGAAGGAAAGCCTTACCTGGTTTCTGCAGCTTCCCGCCCTCACCGATGCCTGAAGAAGAGATGGGAACAGGTGAGTGACCTGCTCCCCTTCTCTGGGCCTCTCCAGAACCCCAGGGTCTGGCCCCAGCGCCCGCTTCCCTACCTGGTCCGTAGCCCACGGGAACCGCAGGGCCTGTGGAGATGGAGAGGCTCAGGTACGGGGGACCGGGGTGGGTCGGGGGGAGCCGGAAACCCAGGCCTCCGGGGCCTCCTGCAACTTCCATTTAATCGCCAGCCCCGCCCTCACCTAGTCTGGCAGGAAACCCCGCCCCCAACATGGCCTGGGTGAGGACCAGTGCTCCCTGCCAGGCCCTTCTCTCTTCTCCCCTCAGTACCTGCTCTGCAGCCTCTGGGAGCTGGAGGGCCCGTGCGGGGAGGAAGGATGACCAGGGGGTTGGGGCTGGCTCAGGTGGGGGAACCGCCTGTGGTCCCCCTTAAGAGCCCAGCCTGGAGGCCCAGCTGCTCCTAGGCTAACCCACCCTCCTGCCAGGCCACCAGGGAAGCAGGAGAGGATGCCCAGACTTGTACCCCCCAGACCCCACCAGTCTCACCTGGCTGGCCTCCCAGCCCGTCGCCATTCCCAAATCCTGGGAGGGACAGATAGATAGGGGTGTGAATGGGGGCAGGAAAACTCGGGGTTTGGGGGAGGTGGAGAGAGACAGGCAGGGGTGAGGTTCACCTGGCTTCTGGGTTTTACCTCCACCCCCCAGGCTTGGGGAGGTGGAGGCTGATGTCCACCCACCAGACCTCTCCTCAGGGTCCCCTGTGCCCCCAGTTTCTCCCAACTCCTCGGCACCCCTCACGGCTGGGCTCCTGGTCCTTTCTTCTTCTTCTTTTTTTTTTTTTTAAAGATTCCATTCATTTGACAGACAGAGATCACAAGTAGGCAGAGACAGAGGAAGCAGGCTCCCTGCTGAGCAGAGAGCCTCATATGATCCAGGACCCTGAGATCATGACCCAAGCCGAAGGCAGAGGCTTAACCCACTAAGCCTCCCAGGTGCCCCTCCTAGTCCTCCCATATCCAGAGGAGGACAAACAGGTGTGGACAGGAAGGGCTGGTTTTGGAGGGGTTCAGGAGGAGGCAGGACAGAGCCTCAGCATGGGAGTGTGGGGCAAAGAAGCCGCGGTACAAGAGAGAGGTCACCTCCTCCCTCCCCAGGCCTCCCCGGCCACAGGCTAAGCTCCCACCTCCCCACCACTTGGAAGCCAGCCCTCCGCCTTCCTCTCTCCCTGAGAAAAGCCTGGGCCCAGGCCCCTGAGATGGCCATGCCTCCCAGCAGGTCCCAGATCCTAGAGAGTGACAGGGAGCCTGAGAAGGGGGTGCTCTGGCTTCGAGGGGCCCATGGACACAGACAAGACCGGGCCAGACTCACCTGGTTTCTGGGGCTTCATGGCCCCCCCAAAGCCTGGAGAAGATACAGGAGCAGGTGAAGGGCCCAGAAGCCCCATCTCAAGGCCTCCCCAGAGTCTTCCCCACCCTGCTTTTACCTGCTCCGTATCCATTCTGGGTCACTAGGCCTGTGGGAAGAGGAAGGGTGAGTTGGGAGATGGGGTCTGGGGGGGTCAAGCTGACACAGAGGTGAAGGTGCTCGCTTCAAAGCCAAGCCCGAAAGCTGGAATCCTGGAAGCTTCCGCTCAGCAACCCCCCCATTATTTACTAATCCTGCCCCTGCCAGGCCTGGAGGGAGGTGGGAGAGGGTGCCCAGATGCTTACCCGCAGACCCCAGCAGTCTCACCTGGCTGGGCTCCCAAGCCGTTGCTGTTCCCGAGCCCTGGGGGACAGAGGGGGCTGTGTGAATGGGAGAGGGGAGTTTAGGGTTTGGTGCTGGAGAGAGATAGGCAGGGGTGAGGCTCACCTGGTTTCTGGGTCTTCATACCCCCTCCAAAACCTAGTGAAGACAGGGAGCAGATGAGAGCCTGGTCCCCGTCTCCAGATGTCCTTAGAGCCCTAGAAGGTGCCTACCTGGTCTGTAGCCATTTTGAGTTGCAGGACCTGCTGGAAGGCAAGAGGGGCTCTGGGGCCAGCCTCTCTCTGAGGTTCCCCCTGGAATCCAACAACGGCCACCCCCACCCAGTGGAGCCCCTACTCTCCCCCTGGAGCCCAATTCCCTGGGAAACCTGAACATCATCCCCACTGCCTGGGTCCCTCCTGGACGGCTGTCACTGCCACCACATGCATCAGCCAGTGGGGGAGACCAGCAGACTGGGTGACCCGGCTCCGCCTCCCCAAGCACCAGCTCCTTTCTCGCTCCTGCCACCTTGGCCTCTGAGCTGTTTCCAGAGCCGCTGCCCTCTCCAGTCTCTCTTGGAGGCCGCAGCTCAAGCACCCACTGATTCAGTGGGCCCCAGCCAGCGGTCCTCCCCCTGGCCTCCGCAACCCCTTCCCCAGATGCTCCTGGCTCCCCACTTGTGCTCACACTCCCTTCCTGTCCACCCGTCCCAGCGCACCCCAACCTCCAGGGGGGCCTGTCTCCCACCTGGCCAGCCTCTGGTGGGCTGAACCAGTGTTGCTCACACCAGGAGGGAGAGGCAGCAGTGGACAGCGGGTCTCACGTGGCTCCCAGGCAGAGGGAAGGCCAGGAGGCTGTCTGTGTTTCTCCCCCAGCCCCTCCTGCTCCCTCAGATCCTAACCAGGCCTAGGCACCCCCAGTGACCCCTATCCTCCTAGAGCCTCAGAGCCTCACCTGGTTGGGCTCCTACTCCCGGGAAGGCGCCACCTCCCAGCCCGTTCCCATTCCCGAATCCTGGGGAGACAGAGCAAGAGGGAATACGGGGGATCTGGGGCTTGGGAGCACAAAGAGATACTGACAGGGAGACAAAGAACAGGGCTCACCTGGCTTCTGGGGTTTTCCGCCCCCTCCAAAGCCTGGGGGAGAGACTAGCAGGTGAGGGACCCAGAAGCCCAGCCCTGGGTCCCAGCTTCAACCCCATCCCCTTGCTACCCCTGGTCCAAAGCGATTATGAGCTGTGACATCTGCTGGGGGGGAGGGGGTGACATGGAAAAGTGGGGTGGTGCTGAAATAGGCCCCCGGGTTCCCCCACCCTGCTGCATGGATCCCTCCCCTCACACATCCCTCCGTTCAGCCTGGCTACCAGAGTCAGGGAGGGGGCCATGGAGCCTATGACAGGAGAGGGTCTGGGAAGGCAGGCTGCAAGGGACCCATCCCTCAGACCTGTCCCCACAGCTGCCCTCTGGCCCACGTTTAAACCCCACATCTCCCGCCACCATGCTTCCGAGCCCAGCCTCCTTCAGTCCTCCCACCCAGCCCTGGGGCCAAGGGTGGCTCTCTCTGGCTTAAAACCCCAAGGGTGTGGGCCTTTGCAAGGTTAAAGCCCCTCAGGGCTGGGCGTGCTGGCTGGCCCAGGACAGGCAAACTTGAACGCTGGTGGAATGAAGGAGCCCCTAAGAGACCCTGTGCTTGCACTCAAGGCATGGCCGGGACCTTGACCGCTCCAGCCTTGTGCCCCCACCCCAAGCTGCCCCAGCCTGGCCAGGCCCCTGGCTATTGCCAGCTGCAGCCTAGAGAGGAAAAGCAATGTGAGGAGTGGGCTCGGGGAGAATTAGGGACTAGGGCAACACCCAGAGCCGCATATGGATCTCGTCCCATCCTGTTCCCCGAGGAGTCAGTTTTCTGCCCTCCAGTCCCTGACCTCCCTAGCTCCTCCCCAGAACCCCAGCTCGGCCCAGATGCCCTTACCTGGCTGGGCTCCGAGTCCCATACCATTCCCATTGCCGAGTCCTGGGAAGACAGCAAGAGGGAGTAAGGGGAAGCCAGGCAGAAGAGGACGGAGACACAGGGACAGCAGGCAGCGCACCTGGCTTTTGAGGTTTTATGCCCCCTCCAACTCCTGAGAAAGGATCAGGGACCAGATGAGAGAGCCTGGAGCTCCCTTGAAGCCCCACACTCACGCCTCTGCCCCCCTGGCCCCCACCCCGTACCTGGTGCCTGGCCACCATTCTGAGCCACAGGGCCTGTAGAGAGAGGGCTGGAGCTGGGCCAGTGTGGCTGCTCTGGGAGGCTCCCCTGACCTGTGCCGCCCTCACCCAGGACCTCTGTGTCCCTCAACTGCTCTTTGCAGGAAGCATGCTCCGAGAAGGGATTGGAAATCAAAAAGACCGTTCCAGAGGGTCAGGCCATGGAAATGACAGCAGCAGCCCAATGAAGAGAGGAGTCCCTTAGAGGGGTAACACGTGCCCAAGGGGGGGACATGGAGAGAGGGCTGCTCTCCCCTTACCTGGCCTCTGAGGATCCATTCCCCATCCCAGGCCTGAGGAGAGACCAAGAGGCCCCCCAACCTCCCCATGGCCCCACCCCTAACTTTCTCCCCTACTTCATCCCTGTTCCAACTCTACACCTCCTCCTGCTTTTCCCTCCCCGGGCTCAGGCTCCAGGTGTCCTCACCTGGCTGGGCTCCCAGCCCTGGGAAGGAACCGGCTCCCAGTCCATTTCCATATACTGGAGAGACAGAGCCAGAGGGAGTAAGCCAGAGGGAGTGGGCTGGGCTTCACAGGGAGCCAGACAGAAGGCAAGGTGGAGAGGGGGGTGGGCGTGGATGGGGCATCTCACCTGGCTTCTGGGGTCTCACACCCCCTCCATAACCTGGGGGGAGAGAAGTGGTGGATGAGGGAGTCCCAGGGGCCCAGCCCCTTTCTGGGGCTCCAAGGCCATGATGAGAGGTCACAGGGCTTCTGGGGTCCCAGCTGAGATGGGGGTGAAAGAGGGGTGCCCTTTTTCTTTCCTCCCCCAGCGAGTCAGCAGTTCTGCCCTGGGGGAGCCTGGGAAAAGACCCTCCCAGTGCCCACCCAGCCTTATCAGCCCTCAGCTATTCTCCCACCTTACCTGGCTGGGCGACAGCACCTGGGAAGGTCCCCATTGCCAGCCCATTTCCAAACCCTGGGGAATAGGAAAAGAGGGGGTCAGGGGGGAATAAGAGAATAACAGGGAGGGGGGAGGCAAAACAGAGATGGGGAGAAACAGGGTGGGGGCTCACCTGGCTTCGGGGGCTTCACACCCCCTCCAGTGCCTGAAAGGGAGATGGGGCCCAAGTGAGGGTCTCAAATCCCATTTCTGGAATACCTAGAATCCTGACCCCAGCTCCCAATGACCCTGGGCCCACCTCTACCTGTTCTGTAGCCAGTTAGAGCTAGAGGACCCACAGGGAGAGGGAGGGATGAACAGGGGAGGTTTGGAGTCCTCACTAGGGTACAGGGGGTACAGGACCCTTGGACCACACCAGAAATGGCAAACTGGAAGGCTCCCTGTCTGCCTGCCTCAGTCATTGAAAAATTCTGATCCTTCCCTCTAAGGCCTGGGAGGGAGGCAGATAGAACCAACCGAACCAACCCCTAGTACCCGCTAATCTCACCTGGCTGGGCTCCCAGCCCATTCCCGTTCCCAAATCCTGGGGGGACAAATGGAGATAAAGGGTGTGAAAGAAAGGGGGGGCAGATCTGGGGCTGGACAGGTTTCCCTCAGAAGCCAGGGGAGATCCAGGGACTAGGTAAGGGGCCCGGGACCCTCCCTGCTGCTTCTGAGCAGCAGGCCTATGGGAATTCAGCTCCTATCTGCCCACCCCAGAGATGGAGAGGCCCGTTGGTGAACGGGGAAGGGGGCCTTGGAGCCCACTCTCAGTTGGCCCAGGGGACATGCAGTGAGCCAGACTTGCCCCCACTGCACGGGGCTCAGTGGGAGCAGCACAGACAACAAGCAGGGACAGGAAAGAGTTGGGGGATGTCCGGGGTGGGGCACACAGGTGAGATGACATCAGAGCAGGATTCCTACGTGGGAGGGGAGTGTGTACAGGAGGAAAAGGAGACCAGCCTGAAAGGGTCACAGTTCACTTCTCTGGGGATGGGGGCGGGGTGGGATCAGCACTGTCCCCACATATTTTTGAGGTGGTGCTTCTCCCAACTCCCATTTGTCCATTTCTCACCTGCTCCCAGGCCACTGGGGAAGCCATAGCCTGGGGGGGTTGGGGATGAAGACAGGAAGTTGAGCCCGAAGGGCCGGGAGGGGCTGGGAGCTGGGGTTCCTCACCCTCATTCGGAGGACACAGCTGCTCCCACCCTGCTCATCCTCTCAGCCAGCTTTACCTGATCTGTAGCCTTTGGGGATCCTGAAGCCTGTGGGTTGCGGAGAAGGGGGTTAACTTAGGAGGGGGCAAAGGGCTGAACATGAATGCTACCCCTTCTGCTGTGCAAGCAAGAATGTAACCCCCTTTGGGCCTCAGTTTCCTCTCCGGTCACAGGAGGGGTGAGGACAGCACCAGGTGAGCAGCCTGGAGGCAGGGGCTTGGGGGGAGGTGTTCGGGCTGGACCCCTGGGGGCAGATCCCCCTGCTCCTTCTGCAGGGGCACGACCACCACCCCCCTCCCCACTCCATTCCTACTCTGGAGAGTCTCTGGAACCCTCCCTTCCTGGTGCCCCACCCCCTCATCTTTCTCTCTTGCAGCTAGCTTTGGTGCATCAGGTCTCAGGATGGAGCCCCTTCTCCTACCCTGAGGACCCCACAGATCCCCGGACTGAAGACTCTTCTGCGACACTCTGCCCCTACCTGCCCAGCCCCTTGGCCACCAGCCTCGTCTTCTCACCTCTGCCCTACCTCCCAGCCTTTGCCCCTTCTCACTGCCAGGATGTCCTTACTCTTCCCTGTCCTAGCTTGACCCCCTTGGAGACCCAGTTCCAAGCCCCTCCTCTGAGATGTCTCATGCCTGCCATTGATGTGCTGCCGTACCTCACCCTGGTTCCAAAGGTGTGGGGTGTCTTTGCTCCCCACACTCGAGCTAACCACGGGCAAGAGTGTCTGCCATGAAGACAGGGAGGGACCCTGTGCTCTCCTGGGCCCCACATCGGGATCCCAGAACTAGGTAGGGAACATCTGGGGCTCTCTCCCAGAGATCTCCTGGACCCGCAGGGGAGAAACCAGGCCCTCTCCCTTGACCCCAGTGCCAACAAGGACCACTTACCTTTCCCTGGGCCCAGAGACAAGGGAGGTAGTCCTGGGGAGCAAGGAGGCACAGACTCGGGATGGGGACCCCAGAGATTGAGAGGGAGAAGGACCCAGGCATCTGTCCCTGAACCCCCCCATAATCCTGCCCCCCAGAACTCACACACCCAGAGCCCCAGCATTGGCCCAGTGCTGTCCCTAGCCCTCCCAGCCCCAATCTCAGCTGCCTGCTTCCTGCCCTCCCCTCACCGCCTTGTAGGCTTTCTGAAGCCAGGCAGAGCAGGAGAAGGGCTGCGGGGAAGGCCCAGGTGCGCATTATGCCGAGTGGAGTGGGAGGGCACTCACCCTTTGGGCCTTTAAGCACCTCTCCTGGGTGGGGTCTCTCACCCAGACCCCCCAGCTGTGAGGGGCAGAGGCTCTGTTGGCAGACCCCAGGGGGCCAGCCCCCCACCTCTTTCCATGGCAGGACTCCAGAGCCCGGCCTTCTCCCTGCCCCACCCCTCATCCATCATGAGTGCTGACAGCCGGGACAGGCCCCCACCTGGCCCCCGAGGCTTACTCCACCCCTGTCAGGATTGGGGCCCTGGCGCCAGGCCTTGGGGGCTCAGATTCCCTCCCCGCAGCTGGCAAAGGGCAGGCAGGCACCCCAGGCCCAGCCCAAACACAGCTGGAGAGAGGAGGGAAAGCCAGGCCCAGAAATGGGGGGGGGAGGCTGGCAGCAGAGCCCGAAGGAGTTACTGTGTTGCACGGAGAGTGGGGGGCAGAGGCCACAGTGTCCCAGAGGCACGTGGAGAAGCAGCAGTGCAGGACACTGGGTCTGACAATGAGGCTGTCCAGGAAGAGCCAGGCAATTAGCTCGTCTAAGCCCGGAGACTCCGGGACCAAAGCAGGAGCTGCCCCCACCCCCTTCCATAAGAAGCGGTGACACAGAAGGAGCCTGTCAAGGGACCAGTGCCATTGCTTGAAGGCTTGGTGGGAGTCCACCTGCCACAGGAGGCCCTCTCTGTGTCACCTTGGTCTCCTGCTCAGCTCTAGCAGCAGTTACTCCAAGGCTGGGGGACTGGAGGGAAGGGCACTGCCTAGGGGGCAGTGGAGATAGGAAGCACTCTGTTTCTAGGGTGGCAGAAGAGCCTGGAGCCTGGGCCAGGTGGGGGGCTTGGTGGGGAGCCAACTACGAGAAGACAGAAGAGGCAGGCCTGGAAGTGCCAGGAGTGAACCCCCCACCTCTGAGCTGGCTGGGGACAGCAGTGACTCAGCCCCTCTGGGCCCTTGTCCAAAATGTTCCACACCCTGTCTGTCTGAGGGTCTGGCCCCTGCCCAGCCAGCCCCTCCTGGCACCTCTGGCTAAGGAGGGCGGCCTATCAGGTGGGGCTGCCTGACGGGTTGAGGGCCTAGACAGGGACTATGGTGGGGAATCGGCCTGCTGCAGGGCTCCCAAGACCATGGCACATGCAGAGGCCACCTCTAGCCACAGCAGGGCTTTGAGCAGATGTCTCCCAGCACGGACACGTGCCTGTCCATGCCCTTCCACCCACATCCCAGGCTGCACCCTAGGACCACTACCACACTCCCACGGCCCCTCTGTTCCCACTAGGCCCCCTCAGCCCGGTGTCCCCGGTGAGGTGCCCCCATGTGCCCACTGCTTCCCCTGCCTGGCATAGAGCTATGAGCCAGAATCCTGAGGGCTGGACCTTTTACTGGCTGCTGGGAGGGGCCCCAGGCCCCTGGGCCCAGCCACCCCATGAGAGCCCAGAACAGCTGGGACGATCTCTGCAGACTCCCCGGGGAGGGCTTCCTGCCAGGCCACCTGCTCCACCTCGTGAAGGCAAGCACCGGCTCTCTGGTCTCTTCAAGAGCCTCAGAATGGGCTTGTGGTTACCAGTCAAATTCCGACTGGGTTCAAATACCTGCTCTATCTGGCCAGGATGCTGGAGCAGGAACCCAGCCTCCCTGGGCCCGTTCTCTTTCCTCTACAACGATGACACTGACATCCAGCGTGTCAGGGCTACTGGGGGGAGCTGCTTCTTACTCCCGTCTTACAGATGGGCAAAAAGCAGAGAAGGGAGTGGGCTCAGGTCCTACAGCTCCCAAGCAGGGGGCCTGGGACTTGAAGACAGATAGTCCACAGGCCCAGTTATTACAGACACTGTGTTGTTCTCTGCCCGCCTCATGTCACTCTGGGCCCAAGATGTGTGCTTCAGACTCAGTATAGCTAACAGCCTCCTCTACAGACCTAGACACAAGGCTTGCCCCACCGGGTGCCAGGGAAGCTTGGCCCACCAGGAGGTGGGCACAGACCAGGAGGGACCATGCAGGGGGTTCGGGCCGAGTGCCTGCGAGTCTTCTGCCAAAGGGAATGCTGGTGCCCACTGCCACTGCCAGGCTGCCTGGGGGCTGGCATGGGCCGGTGGAAAATGCCAGCCAGCCTGGGGCTTGGGCCAGCTTCATGCTGCTGGGGGCCAAGCCCAGTGGGGCACCCCTGGCCCATGCAATGGCGCCACCCCTACCCCATCACATCCAGTCCCTTCAGGTCATCCCCAGCTTGGGCCAAGCCAGCCTGGCTAAGAGCCGCTGTGGACCACGTGGGGGCAGGGAGAGACTCTGATGGAGTCCCAGCCTCGGGAACCTTCTCTTCCAGGCGTGAGGACATGGTGGCTCAGCTTCCAAGGAGAGGAGCAACTTTGAGGGGATAGAGCTAAGAGCCCAGGGCAAGGCGACAGCTGGGTGTTGGGAGTGCAAAGCCGAGGCCCAGGAAGCCTGTTGCCTAAAATGGCAAAGCCTGTCAGCAGACTCCCAGCCAGCTGCTCAGAGCAGCACCTGCCCGGGTGGGAGGGAATTTGGGGAGGACAGCTGGAGGGGAGGCAGGCGCCCCGTGAACCTGCGACTGTGCTCAATCCCTTCGGGTCACCCACTCGGCCCTCCATTAGGCAGCTCTTCAGTGGAGACCCCTGCCCTGGCTGCCTCCAGGACACCACTGCCAGCACCTCCAGGCCCTCCCAACGCTGACCTCTGTTAATTCCCTGTCTCCACCCGCCGCCAGATTTATTAAACCTGTGCTAGTGTGAAATGAGGCACACACCCAGAAGCGTGGGTAAGATAAATGCACACTAACACACCTATACAACACCCACCGCACCTGACACCAAGACCAGCTCCCCGGACGCACACACCACAATCCCCTCTTCATTACGGTGCCCTGTTTGCACTTGGGCCGTCCTTTCCTTGCTTTGCTTAAGTCACCTTAGTCCGACTTCCTTGGGAGAGTCTGGGTGTGGCCATGGCGCTGTTGCGGCGACGGGACACACGGGGGCGCGCGGGGCTCGAGCCGGCTCTCACCTGAGTGCGGGCGGGACCCCGGGAACCCAGAGCTTGGGCGGAGGTGTGGCGGGGGTTCTTGGCGGGCCCAGCCCCCTCCAAGTTGTTTGGTCTCAAAGCCTGCGGGCCCTTGCCTCTGCCCCTGTGACCCCGGGGCGGGTGTGGGGGTCCCGGTTCCTCTCCCCAGGAACTTCCTTTTGGCCCCGGCAGCTGCTTTGAAAACCTGTACAACTCGATACAAATGACAGAATGTTGCTGGTATTATTAAACGGTGAGTAAGCTCCTACTGTGTGCTTCCTCGGCCTTGAGCTAAGCCCTTTGCATTCATTTTGTTATGTAGTTCTCCTATCCTACAAGGACGTGGGAACTACCATCTCCATTTTACAAACATGGAAACAGGTCCAGAAACAAAGCAACTCTCTCAGGACAGCACAGCTTACGTGTACAGCAAAGCAGGATAGAGCCCTAATTTTCCTTACTCCACGACTGGTGCTCTCTCCTACTATCTGTACTTAACTTCATAATACAGTCCTTCCACAGAGGGAAATATCCCTTGGAAGTATATTTTTGAATTTTAAAAATATTTACTTTAAATAATTGCAAAGCAGGCTTTGCAAGACTGGGCAGCTGGAAGAAGCCCAAGGCCCCGGACTCCTGGGAGATGGGACTGGCAGAGGGGATGGCAGCTGGAGAGAGGCCCACCTGCTTCTCCAGGCCTCCTGGGGACAAGCTTGGGGTCTTTCACAAGGACCCTGACTGAGTCACAGGGGCTGTGGCTGCCAGAGATGCAAATACAAAGGCGGGGGGCGGATCCAGGCCCAGAGAAGCTCCAGGTCTTGGGCCTAACCTGATATGCCAGGCCCTCCCCTGCTGGTCCATGAACTGGAATGTTCACTGAAGGTGCAGACACAATGCGCTGGGAGCCCTAACCTGTCAGAAACTTGGGGGATGGGTGGTCAACAAATAAACCAGTAAATAGAGGACAGGATTTCAGATAGAGGAAGTGTAATACGAAAATAAGGTGGGAAGCGAGATGCGACAAGATGGGGAGTGTTCCAGAGAGGGTGGCCTGGAAGCACCCCGTTAAACGGATAAAAGGTGCCCTATGTGAAGGAAGGGGCAACCCCCAGCCGCGCTATTGTTAGGAACCAGCCCTTGCCCTGCCCCGGCTCCCTGCTAAGGACTATAAGGGGATCATCCAATTTGAACCTCTAGCTGCTTGGGGAAAGCTGCATCAATCAGCCCAGTTTTTGCAGGAGAAGAGACTAATCCGAAGCTCGGAAAGGCCCGGTGCGTCCCCAAGGTCGTTCAGGGTAGAGTTGAGGCAGGGTAGAGTTGAGCTCGAATCTCAAATCCAGAGAATGGTTAGGGCTGCTTCGGAGGCGGCCGCGGCCACTCTGCAGGGCTTCCCCGGGGGGTGGGAGAATGTCTGGCATCCGGATGAGGTGCACGGCAGGCAAGAGGGAGCCAGCGAACCCAGGGCGCCCCACCCCGCTGGGACCCGGAGGCCGCAGGGACTTCCCGACTGGTCCCGAGGGACCGCCTCCTGGGGCACCTCTGGGGCAAAACGCCCCTTTTACAGTCTCGAAAACCAAGCCAGCGAGGCGAGGGCGGGACTGGGGTCTGGGAGTCTGTCCACATCCCGGGAACCGAGTGGAAGAGGTCCACCGGCCAACTCGGACCCCACACCACCCCTCAACCGGGACACCGCACCGCGTCACACCCTCCGCCCGGGCTGGCGCCGAGGTGACGTCGCGCCTGCGCAGTGAGAGGGCACGGCCTGAGGAGCCAGCGGAACGGGCCCGGTGACGCGCACGCAGAGACGTGGGGGCGGAGCCCCGGCGCCCTGGGCGCCTCTGATGGGCTGCATCGGGGAGTGGGCGGAGCGTGAGGCGTTCCTGGGCGGGGCCTCGAGGCCGGTTTGGAATTTTTGGCGCGAGCCGGCTCTGCGCGCGTTCACGGGCCGTTCCCCTCCGAGAGTCCTCCGGTAGAGAGCTGTCGCCCGCAGGCCCCAGCCCGCCTGACCGCCCCGGGGGCTTCCGCAGCCTCTGCCGACCCGGAATCTGGGACCTTGCTGAGCTGCTCCCCGCCCATCCCTCCAGGTGAGCCCAGGCCGGGTCCTGAGGATGGTGGGCGGGGACTCCCCTCCCGGCAGCCTCTGCCCCGTGACAGCCCCTGCCGGGGTCAGCCTCAACCGCCCTGCCCGCGGCGGCCCCGCCCTCTGCCCTGCCTGGGCTCCCGGGGCGGGCCCCGGCCCTCCTGGCCTTCCCGGCCTCCCAGGTCCCTTTTCTGGGAGCGCCTTTCCCCGAAGACTGGCCCCCCCCTCCTCTCCGGGAGTAGCTCCTCACCCTTGACAGCCGGTCTCTTCGGATGTTCGCCAGGGTTTCCCCACGTCCACCGAGGTGAACCAGCTGTGGCCCTGCTCGGGAGGAGCTCACAGTCTAGCGCGGTAGACCGTGGTCAGCGATGTGTCCAGCCCAGTGAGAGGGTGAGAAAGCTCCAGAGGTCTCGCAGGCCGGCCTGCTCCGGGCCACCCTGACCTCTCGGGGGAGCCCCTGTTCCTTCTTTCTCCCCTGTCGCCTCCCCAAAGCTGTTCGGCCAGGCCAAGTGGTGCTAGAATGCAAGGGATTATTGGGGTGGTCTGAGAACTGGTTTAAGAGGCAGATGCCTGGTGTCCCCAACATGCTGGGCCTCTAACCAGCGCTGGAGGGGGTTCTGACACCCTGGTTCTGCGCTGGAAGAAACCTGACATGGGAATCCTGAGGTGAATCCTGTGGAGGAAGGGTCCCCACAGACAGGGTATAGGGTGCCTTCCCTGCAGGCCCCTTGAGAGGGGGGGGTGTCCCTCCCCTGTCCTTTCACTGTCCCAGCTACTGGAGGGCACACCACTTCAGACGACTGCTCCCTCCTGGTTCTGTTACTGACTCGCTCCCTGCTGGGTATGGTATCTTTTGATACACTGTGGCTTCCTCTCCAAATTGGACTCCTCCTCTTTGGTCTTCTTGTTTTTGTTTCTGTTATAACATTATAGCAACATAAGAGCCCTTTCTCTCCCAACACACACCTTGGGACGGTTGCACTTTGTGTGTTCCTTCAGTTACTGCTCAGAACACCATTATATATTACTTGTTATGTAACAGCATTTACTGGGGGATCTGTATGCCAGACACTGGGCTGAGCCTTTCCTGAGGTACTACGGTACACAGTGCCCTGTGGCTCCGTGTGTTTCTGAATTCAACATGTCTCTTGATTTTAGAAAGCTAATAGAGTACACACATCATTTATATGTAACATCACCTGTGAGCCTAGGACATCATCCCATAATCAAACCCATTAATATTTCTGTCAAGAAATACATGAACAGGGGCACCTGGGTGGCTCAGTGGGTTAAAGCCTCTGCCTTCAGCTCAGGTCATGATCTCAGGGTCCTGGGATTGAGCCCT
>NC_081567.1:36929184-36957242 GCF_022355385.1 Mustela nigripes
CCAGTGGGTTAAAGCCTCTGCCTTCAGCTCAGGTCATGATCTCAGGGTCCTGGGATTGAGCCCTGCATCGGGCTCTCTGCTCAGCAGGGAGCCTGCTTCCTCCTCCTCCTTTCTCTCTGCCTACTTGTGATCTCCATCTGTCAAATAAATAAAGAAAATCTTTTAAAACAAAAATACATGAACATTCACTGTTAGAGGGAAAAAGAAGTTAAGTCAGAGTTTTCTGCTCGATGATTGTTGCATGTAGAGATCCAGTCGCTGCAGCACTGTTTGTAGAGAAGACTTCTTTCCCACTGAATGGTTTCAGCACCCTTGTCCAAATCAGCTGACTGTGAGTGTCAGGGTTTATTTCTAAACTCTCAGTTGCATTTCAGTGATCTATACATCTGTCCTTCTGTGAATACCACTGTTCTGATTCCTGTAGCTTTACAATCAGGAAATGCAAGACTTTCAACTTTGTTTCAACTATTCTGGGACCTATGAAATTCTGTATGATTTTGGGATCAGTTTTTCAATTTCTACAAAGAAGCCAGCTGGGATTCTGATTCTGATTTTACTGAATCTGTAGATCAGTTTGGAAAGTTTGACATTTTTTATCTATGTTAATTCTTTGGATCTATGAACATATAATGTCTTTCCATTTATTTATGTTGTCTTTACTTTCTTTGAGAAGCTGAGGGAAGAATGGAAAGCAGGTCTATATGTATGATGTTTGTCATATTGATCTTATTTATCATTTCTGATTCTCTTCACTTGTTCCTGTGGATTCACCTGGTGTCATCTCCTAGTCCAGTATCGTTCTGTTCCCACCCAGCTCTTTTGGGCTAACAGTATGTATGTTACATGTCTATACTTAGTATGCCCAACATACAATGACATACATATCGTTTTGCACAATTGCTTTTTAAATCAGCTAAGAGAAGAAATACATATTTACATGTGAACGTTAATACTTCCTTTAAAGATTTTATTTGTTCATTTGAGAGAGAGACAGAGAGAGCACAAGCAGGGGGAGGGGCAGAGGAAGAGGGAGAAACAGACTCCGCAATGAGCTGAGTGCCGGACATGGGGCTCAATCCCAGGACCTGGAGATCAGGACGTGAGCCAAAGACAGATGCTTAACCATGTGAGCCACCCAGGCACCCCACATTGTCTTCTGGTTCACATAATTACTTTTTTTTTATTACTTTTCAGTGTACTAGAATTCATTGTTTATGCACCACACCCAGTGCTCCTTGCAATATGTGCCCTCCACAATACCCACCACCAGGCTCACCCGACCTCCCACCCCCTGCCCCTTCAAAACCACATAATTACTTTTATCAGTGCTTTGTTTCGAATCATGTACTTTTAGCATGGAGAATTACCTTAAGTTTTTCTTAAAAAGCATCTCTATTAGCAATGAATTTTTTGTTTTTATCCAGGAATGTCTTTATTTTGGCTTTATTTTTTAAAAATATTTTATTTATTTATTTGACAGAGAGAGAGAGAGCAGAGGCAGGGGAGGTGGCAGAGGGAGAAGCAGGCTCCCCACCAAACAGGCAGCTGGATGTGGGGCTCGATCCCAGGGCCCTGGGATCATGACCTCAGCTGAAGTCAGACACTTAACTGACTGAGCCACCCAGGCATCCCTATTTTGCCTCTATTTTTGAAAGATAGTTTGTTGGATATAGAATTCTTGGCTGGGGTGCCTGGGTGGCTCAGTGGGTTAAGCCGCTGCCTTCGGCTCAGGTCATGATCTCAGGGTCCTGGGATTGAGTCCCACATTGGGCTCTCTGCTCAGCAGGGAGCCAGCTTCCCTCTTTCTCTCTGCCTGCCTCTCTGTCTACTTGTGATCTCTCTCTGTCAAATAAATAAATAAAATCTTAAAAAAAAAAAAGAATTCTTGGCTGACAAACTACCCCCCCACCTCACCCCCCCGCCCCCAACACTTTGAATATGCCACCCTACCGCCTTCTGGCATTGGCTGTTTCTGGTGAGAAGTCAGCAGTTAATCTCCTTCGGTGGGGGGCTTATAAGTGATGAGTCCTTTCCCCTCTTGCCACTCTCAAGATTGTGTCCTTGTTTTTGGCTGTCAACATTTTTTTCAATACGATGTTTCTGGATGTGGATCTCTTGGCTTATCCTACCTGAAGTTCATTGAGCTCGTTGGCTAGGTTGATGCATTTTTCTTGGGGTGGGAGGTTTTTCTGGGAATCACATCTGGGAAGTTTCCCCCTGTTATTTCTTAGTGTATTTTCCCTGCTGCTTCTCTTCTTTCCTTCCCACGTGCCATTCTGCCGATGCTGGTAAACTTAATAGCGTTCTACTTTTCTCTGAGGCTCTGTTCCTGGTTCTTCCTGATTTGTTCCGTCTGTTGTTCAGACTGAATAATCTCTTTCCTTCTGTCTTCAGACTGGCTAGCATCCTGCCAGTTCAAATCCACTGTTGGACATCTCCCGGGAATGTTCCCATTTCAGTATCACACCTTTCATTTTCCATAATTTCCACTTTGTTCTTTTTATAATTTCTATCTCATTATCAATATTCTTTATTTGGTGAGATGTTGTCATCAGAGTTCTCTTTAAGCACAATTCCCTTTAGTTCTTTGAACACATTTGGAGTGGCTACTTTGACATCTTCATCTGTGAAATCTGACATCTGGTCCCTCTTACCGGTCGTTTCTGTCACCTGCTTTGTTCCTGTGTGTGGGTCACACTTTCCTATGCCTTTGTGTGTTTTGTAATTTTTGTTGTTGTGGGAAACTGGATATTTTAGACAGTGCTATAGCAACGGTGGGTACTGGTTTCTCACCGGTCCTCTGCAGCTTGTGACTTTGTTTGCTTGTTTATTTGCTTTGTGACCGGCTGGGCCCTTGTAGTGACGTCTCTCTCACCCCCTCCTTGGAGGGCCCAGCCGGGCACCCCGTGCACCCCTTGGAGCACCAGGAGCTTCCCGGGGGGCTCTCTCTGCCCTTCCCCTCCCTCAGCTCCTACGCCACCAGCTGTGGGCTGATCGTCCCACTGTTTCTGACACTGCCTCGGGCTCCACTGCTCCATAGACTGATCTAATTAACTTGGGGCTCCTTCAACAAGGGAGTTTTTGCACTCAGTGTCTGGGGTGTGTTCTGACCCCGGCAGGGCTCTTGCTAGCTGTCTCCTTCCCCAGTTCTCTCTGGGAAGCTGGCTAGCCCATGGGGTACTTTGTTGCACTAATAGTGGTGCCAGCTTCCTCACATTTGCTTACCACCAAAACCTCCACTGACTTTGAGAGTGCCTTTAAGCTTGAACTTCCCACACATTGTTTCAGAAAAAGTCCCCCCCCCCCCCCCCCCCCCGAGAGAGCCTCAGAACTTTCTGTGTCATTGTCTGCTTCTCCATAGGCAGAATCCCTAGGCCGCAGCTCTGGAACTGAGGGCAGGGACAGTGGTGCCTGTCTCCCTGGGTAACACTGCTGCCTTAGGGTGGGGACAGCCCCCCCTCACCTTCTCTGCTCACCTTTCCCACGGGGGAGCCTCCTTCCTGTGAGTGAGCTTGGCCTTGAGCTATCAGGCCTCTGTGTTCCCAGCCCCCTGGCCCTGAGGTTGAGCTTTTGCCTCTTGAGCAGGGGCTGATGGCAGAGGGAGCCCCAGGCCTGTCTGCTGTACCTGCCAGCAATGCAACCTCTGCCACCCAGAGCGGGAAGTGGAGCTTCATGAAATGAGTTTCAGCCCCACAGCTAGGAGAAAGAAGTCAAAAAAGAAACTTGGCTTCAGACCTTTGTTTTTACTTTTGAATTGGAGATAAGAGATGCTGGGCCTGTGTTAATATTTCCGCCTTACATTTTTGGAAGAAGGTGTAAATTTTCAGGCCAAACAGCTGGTTGTGACAGGGCAGGGACACACAGGCAGGCGGTCTGGCTCCAGAACCTGCCTCAGCTTAAACTCTGCTGGGCTGTGGGAGTCTCTAGGACATGGCCTTGAGCTTTTCACTTTATGCTTCTGTGACCTCCAAGGTACAGATGACTGTGTGCTGATGTATACGTATTTGTCCTCTGCCTTCTCCCGCAGGTGCTTGGTGTCCCTGTGGCCTCCATGTTTAAAGCTGAACGTGCGTGCGGAGTGGACGTGGCTCTTTTCTGAAGCCCCTTTGGGGCCACAGGACCAGGCACTGTTTGAGTAGACACGGTGCTCTGTACTGTGCACTTGGGGTCTCCTGTGCTGGCCATGCCCGTGCCCACGGAGGGCACCCCTCCCCGGCTGAGTGGTACCCCTGTCCCAGTCCCAGCCTACTTCCGCCATGCCGAACCTGGCTTTTCCCTCAAGAGGCCTGGGGGGCTCAGTCGGAGCCTCCCACCCCGACCCCCTGCCAAGGGCAGTATCCCCGTCAGCCGCCTCTTCCCTCCTCGGACCCCGGGCTGGCACCAGCCGCAGCCCCGGAGAGTGTCATTCCGAAGCAAAGCCTCTGAGACCCTGCAGAGCCCCTCGTATGACCCCAGCCGCCCAGAGTCCTTTTTCCAACAGAGTTTCCAGAGGCTTGGCCGCCTGGGCCACGGCTCTTACGGAGAGGTCTTCAAGGTGAGTGGGGGCACAACTCCCTGGGCCTGCTGGGGGACACCCCCCCCCGCCTCCCTCCCCTGCTTCTCATTGCTTGACAGGCTTCCTTCGTTAGTGCCTGATTTGACTGCTTTCCCTGTCCCCCTGCTCAGGCCCCCCAGTACCCACACTCCCCTTGCCCTGAGCCTGGCACACTGCACAGTGGCTGTGCCTTCTCCTAAAGGGGAAAGGCTGCCCTTTCTCCTGCCGTAGAGCCAGCCCGCTCTGTGCAGTGCGCCCTTCCCCCATCACCTCAGGCAAGCAGGCACCAAGGCTACATCCTCCATGCCACTTTTTTTTTTTCTTAAAATATATTTTCAATCATTTATATTCCCTTGAAAATGGTCATTCTCCTTACACAAGTACTACACAGGAGACAATTTTGTCATTAAAAAGTACAAACAACAACGGCCCCTAGACCAGTTCTTCGCAGAGGCAGCTACTGTGCTTCTCAGGGGGAAGGTCCTTCCAGACCTTTCTCTCTACATGCCCAGAGTTGATCATTGAGAAACAAACTCACTTTATATTCCGCACAGCGCTCACCCTGCCCACGCAGTTTTGCCACCAGCCCTCATGGAACCGCAGGTGACAGAGACCCTCCTGGGTCGAGACTTTGAGCTCTTGGAGTGGGTCATCCAGTTTCGCTATTGCACATGCGCGGGTGTCCCTAAGGTAGCTCTGCTAGAATGTCCACGCATGTGCGGTCATAATAGAACCTGCCCAGCAGGCCTCCTAAGTGCCGGTGCCCCCTCCCATCCCCCCCACGGGCACCACCTCCTTTCCAGGTACGCTCTAAGGAAGACGGCCGGCTCTATGCAATAAAGCGCTCCATGTCACCGTTCCGGGGCCCCAAGGACCGGGCCCGCAAGCTGGCCGAGGTTGGCGGCCATGAGAAGGTGGGACAGCACCCGCGCTGTGTGCGGCTGGAGCAAGCCTGGGAGGAGGGCGGCATCCTGTACCTGCAGACAGAGCTGTGCGGGCCCAGCCTGCAGCAGCACTCTGAGTCCTGGGGCACCGGCCTGCCCGAGGCCCAGGTCTGGGGCTACCTGCGGGACACCCTGCTCGCCCTGGCTCACCTCCACGGCCAAGGCCTGGTCCACCTTGACGTCAAGCCCGCCAACATCTTCCTGGGGCCCCAGGGCCGTTGCAAGCTGGGTGACTTTGGGCTGCTGGTTGAGCTGGGCACATCTGGAGCTGGAGAGGCCCAGGAGGGAGACCCCCGGTACATGGCTCCCGAGCTGCTGCAGGGCTCCTACGGGACAGCGGCAGACGTGTTCAGGTGAGGGTTGGGACGTGAGAGGCTCTGTGGTAGTCCAGAGGTGGGTGCAGTTAGCAGAGGGAGGGAAACACTGCCCTAGTCCAAAGTCAGGAAGACTCGGCCTTGGGCTGGACACCCTGCCCTGAAGGAGTGGAGGCCCACCCTGTAGTCAAGGGGGTTCTGCAGAGTCAGGCTGTCTAAGCAGCGAACCCTCTGGAGCCACTTCACATGGGTCCACCCCATCCTCGCCACACCCCCCACGGGGGAGACAATGACCCCACTTACAAGTAACGGACACAGTGGGGTTGAGGGACTTGCCCAAAGTCCAGTTAGCACGTGGTGAGGCTGAGACTGGACCAGGCACTGGGTCCCCTCGTCCATGCTAATAACCCTGTTCGGCCTTGAAGAGCCACGTCCAGCCTTATCCACAGAACCATGATGGGAACATTAGTAACCACAGTGCCCGTGTAGTCAGGGGTGCCAGGAGGACTCGCCAGCTGCTGTAGGCTGTGCTCTGCCTGGGGTCCATGCTGCACAACATGGTCCCATCACTGGCCCTGTTGAGTCCTTCTCAGGACCCCCCAACTGCCCCCCCAACCATGTCCCTGGCTCATGGCAGAAGACAGCACCCCTTCCCCACCCTCTTCTTGGGCAGCCTGGAGCTCTGGGGTCTTTCATCCCAAGGCCAACCTTGCCCTTCTTCTGTCACTGCCCCCGTCCTTCCCAGTCTGGGTCTCACCATCCTGGAAGTGGCATGTAACATGGAGCTGCCCCACGGTGGGGAGGGCTGGCAGCAGCTTCGCCAGGGCTATCTACCCCCTGAGTTCACGGCTGGTAAGTAGAAGGCAAGGATGGAGAGGACCGTGCTGCCCCAGGGAGGGCAGGCTTGTGTGGGAGGGAATGGCCAGCAGTGGGGGACACTGGGCTTAGAGCCCCTCACTCCTGACATGGCCCTGCCCTGTGGACAGGCCTGTCCTCTGAGCTGCGTTCTGTCCTTACCATGATGCTGGAACCTGACCCCAAGCTGCGGGCCACAGCCTCAGCCCTGCTGGCCCTGCCCATGCTCAGGCGGCCTCGGCCCTGGAGTGTTCTGTGGTACGTGGCTGCCGACGCCCTCAGTCGAGGGTGGGCCCTGTGGCAGGTAAGTCGGTTGATGGGGCAGGGTGCCCCACCCCCTGCTCCCTGACCACAGGGTCTGATCTGCCTCCCCCATCCCTGTCCCCGCAGGCCCTGCTCTCCTTGCTGTGCTGGCTCTGGCATGGACTGGCCCACCCTGCCAGCTGGCTACAGCCCCCAAGCCCCCCAGCCACCCCGCCTGGCTCCCCGCCCTGCAGCCTCCTCCTGCACAGCAGCCTCTCCAGCAGCTGGGATGATGACAGTGTAGGGTGGGTGAGAGCTGTGGGTGCTGGGGGCGGGAGACGGGGTGGTCATCACGTCCAGGTCCCAGACCCAAGAGGATTAGTGGTGAGCAGGACCCTTCCCACAAACCTAGCCCCCGTCATGCCCTGGGACGGGAACCGAGGCCAGTGGGGTGCAGCCTGGCCGTGAATGCAGCGGTCTCTTCCAAGCTCGGTGTAGGGAATGTGTGGAGCAGAGCATACCTGGCAACTTTGGGCTTGGGGCACTGCCGCCCAAGTCCCCCTCCCCCCAATAGCAGGGGCTGCCAGTGTCCACAGATGAGGCACCGAGGAGCTGGGCCTGGGAAACTCCTGGTGGCTAAGTGAGGGACTGCAATTAAGAAACTGCTGCAAAAGAGAACCAAATGCTTGGGGCACAGGCCTCAGGAGGAATCACACCATTAACCCCTTCCTTATGGAAACGTCACCCCCTTGCCATGGGGACACTTCATATCGACAGGAAGTACCCGAAAAGCTTCATCTCCACAAGGTCACTACAAAGTCAGCCGTCCTAACCACGTGTTCTGAGACAGAACGGACGTGGCCTTTGAGTGGTCAGGTGGTCTCTCAGAGTTGTGAAGGTGCTTCTGTCAAAGGGCACCGCGTTTCTGCTGTTTCCCACTGGGTCCCCATCCCCACCCATGTCCGGCTGGAGCCTGGTGCCTACATAGGGACAGGGTTGGTCTTGCTGCTCCCACCCAGCTGTGGCCTCCTCCCCGTGCACCCCCCACCCCCTGACACCTTACTTGTCTGGCCCATCCTGTGCAGGCTCTCGCTCTCTCCGGAGGCCGTCCTGGCCAGGGCTGCCGGGAACACCTCCACCCCCCGCAATGGCTCCCCTGCCCCCCGGAACAGGTACTCACTGAGGTGAGCAGGCCCAGAATCCAGGGGGGTGGGAGGTAGTGGCTTTCAGACCCTGACTGTCATTTGTCTCTCTTCCCTCCCACCCCAGGGATGCCCTGGACCTAAGTGACATTGACTCTGAGCCCCCTCGGGGTTCCTTCCCCGCCTTTGAACCTCGGAACCTCCTCAGCCTATTTGAGGACTCACTGGGCCCAACCTGAGTCTACAGGCCAGCCTCAGTGCTTTTAACCTTTTAGCCTCCCCCTCAGTCCTCCTGGAGGCTGGGGTCCCTCTGGGAGCTCCAAGGGTGCCTCCTGCCTATCCATGTCTAATAAAAGGTATTTGAATCTCGGGAGCACCCACGCTTGTTTGTGTGGCAACACTGTGCTTCCTGCCCCTTTATTGATGTTGCCTAGGGTCTGCGGCCCCAGCGTGCACCGAGGCTGGGCCCTCATGCAGGGCCCCAGGCCAGCTGGCTGGAGGCAGGAGCCATGCACTGCATGTAGCCGAGATTTCCTGAGCAGGCACATCCCCACTGTGTAGGTCGGGCCATCAGAGCATGGCCCTCAAGAGTGGAGAGGGGGCCTCAGCGCAGGGGGCCCCTGAGTCCAGTGCCCCTCAGCTCTCGTGTCTCTGTGCTAGCTGCCTGGAAAAAGCAGCTGCAGCTGCCCTCCTACCCCTTGGTCCTGGGATAAGAGACTGGTCCTGTTGCCCAAACTCCTCACTCCACAGTCTCTGGACAGAAGGGAGAAGAGGGGAGGTGAGCCTCAGGCTGCAGGGAGGGCTGGCATGCAGAGCAGAAAGACAAAAGTCAGGAAATAGGGGCTGAAGGCTGGGCCAGGCACCCATAAGATACCTTATGTGTGGGGGCAGAGTGGGCTCATGGCTCTGGGCTGGTAGGGTTCCAACTGTCAGAGCCAGACATGACCCCAGAGTCCCTCCAGCCATGCCCTCATAGGTCACAAAGGATAAACTGAGGCCTAGGAAGGAAAGGGTTCCTTCTAGCCTACCCGGACAGTACCCTGAAGGAAGGCAGCAGGGGGGGAAAGCCAGAGCTCCAAGGTGTGAGTAGAAGAGATTAGTCCACAGGAAAAAATGGACGAACAGATGAGGGCTCCCAGCTGGGAAGTCCTGTTTGCTGGAAGCATCCAGGCCATCGGCCCCTCCAAGACCAGCAGCAGGAGTGAAGCACGCTATTGGTTCCAGAGGACTGTCAGGAGGGAGGCCGGCGTGGCAGGCGGGAGGTGGCTCAGTCTGGGGGACAGGCGTGGTGGGCGGCCCAGAGCAGGTCGGGCACGACACCAGCATGCAGCTGGAGGATGGATCCCACGCTGAGCAGGTGCATGATCTGGTGGGAGTTGCCCCAGTAGTCAAAGCGGCCGGGTCCCCAGCGCTCCGGCAGGCGGGCCACGTTCACCAGCCCCCCGAGCAGTGCCAGCGCATCCATGCGCAGGTAGCAGGGCAGGGAGCCTGGAGCCCCGGAGCCCAGCCCCATTCCCCGGGCCCCAAACACCAGGAGGCGGGCCGCAGCCTGCCAACCGAAGGCGCGGAGCCGGGCACTGGTGGAGGGAGCGGTGAGGGCCCGCCAGCCGGCCACACCCGACAGCATGGTGTAGCCCAGCAGAGCGGCCGGGCGAAGCCAGGGCCTACAGGCCAGGGTACAGTGGATGATGGGCAGAGCCCCTGTACCGGAGAGAGAGGCAGGAGAAGGCACATAAGTCTGGGCAATTAACTGCCTGCCCTTTATACCCAGGGCTCACGTGAGTGACCCCTGCCTCCACCACCTCCCCCACCGGCTCCCACCCTTCAAGCCGACCCACTCCATCCCTGGGCTCACCGAGGGTGTTGACGAGGCAGACCCCGCACATATCCAGGGCAAGGAGTCGCGTGTACACAGCGCTGCCCCCTTGGTGGCACATGAAGAGGTGATACAGCACGGAGCCTGCGGGGGGTGCCAGGCAGGCCACACAGTGCGTGCCCCCCAGCCAACCGTCCTTGCCCAGCTGACCCCATGGCATGGTCATCGGCAGCAGCACCAGGAAGCCTAGCAAGGCCAGCCCTGGGGGAGGGAGACAATGAGCCACCACAGGGCTGAAGCACAGAGGACAAGTCGCATCCTCAGGGAGTCCACGGTCTAGAGATAACACAAGAGGGATGAGGCAAGACCAGTCTTGGCAGTGCTCTCAGCACAGAGCAGCCGGGCCTCTGACAGGGGCAGCCCTGTGCCTTCAGTAACTTCCGTGACAGCAGAGCTCACAATTCTGGAAGTAGAGATGGTTATTGTCACTTTGAGTTGAAGACGCTGAGTTAGTGCCCTGGGTGAGCCCAGCAGGTAGGCCATGGACACAGTCTTAACGCCCACACTGTTCCCGTCCCTCAGCCACATTACCTCCCCAGAAAGCCGGGGGCCCCAATCCCCCAAATTTGGTGTGTCAGCAGAAGCCAGAAGGAGGCATGACCTCATGCTGAATTCTGAATAGGATATGTGGGCAATGATACCAGATCCCCTGGTCACTTAGCTTGCTTCTCCCAAAGCCTGTGTGACCAGACACCAGGAGGCTTGGATCTTTTTGTCTTCCAGAAAGAGGCAAAGTCAGACAAGGGAGAGGGGCTGAAGAAGCTTGTTCCATCTCCTTTAGGCTCTTTTTTTCCCCGTGCTCCATTCCTCTTGGCCCCAACCAGGGCAATTCCTACCCCTCTCCTCTGGGTACTGGCATTGCCCTCACAGGGGTCAAAGGTGGGCACAGCAGACTGAGGCTGCACACCAGCCAAGGTCTGGCCGGGCCATAGTACCCCAGTGAGGCAGGTACCAAGGTTGGGCCCAGTCTGCTCAGGCCCCTCTCCTGGCGCCGGGCAGCCCAAGGACGGGCAGGGCTGTGTCAGCAGAGCAGGGCCGCGGAGGAGGGGCTGGGCGCCTGCCGGGGGTTGGAAGGAGCCGCCACCAGGCGGAGCCTCGCGGCTGGGCTCCTCTGGACCGGGGGTGGCAGGGCAGCCGCCCGGGGAGGGGCTGAGGCCTGGCTTCTTTTCCTGGGCCCCTCGCAGCCGATGTCAACACCCGTCTACTGAACTAATGTGGGCGGGGGAGGGTGCCCCAGACGCAGGGATTATGAAAGGGGGCGGACACAAGACTCCTCCCCGGGGCTCAGAGGGATTAAGCGGACTTGGTCCTCTACTGCTTCCCTCGCCTGTCCCGGGGCCCCGCCCGGGGAGCGGAAGGACAGTTCCGTCCGGGACAATGGCAGCTTTGTCACCACGGCTCCTGGCCGTGCCAGGGCCCAGGCAGCCCAGGACCTTAGCAGTGGGGCGCTCGCCGGCCTTCCGGCCCCCGGCCAGGCTCGGGCAGGGCTGCCGCGGGTGTGGGATGCGGGGCGCGGCTCACCGTGCGTGTAGATGTTGCCCAGCTCGTTGTGGAGGTAGAAGAGGCTGCGCAGACAGCCCGAGCCGCTGCTGGCCGGCCGGTAGCCCGTCAGCACGAACTTGTTGAACTGCAGGTGCGGTGGCGAGCTGGCCCAGTCCAGCAGGCGCGGCCCGGCCAGGAACGCCATGGCCCGGCCCGGCGCGGGTGGTCCGCGCTCCTCTCGGCCCCCGGCCTCCTCCTTAGTGGTACCACAGCGCGCGGAGACTCATCCCGATGCCCGCCCGCCGCCCAGGCTCCGTTCGCGCACGCGCCGGCCGGGGGTCCCGGCCCGCGCCCCCTCCCGCGCTGCGCAAGCGCGGGCCCGGCGCCCCCACGCCGGGGCCGAGGCCGGGGACGCGCGGGGCGGCGGAGCGCAGTGCGGCCGGCCCTGCCGGGGCAGGCGAGCCGCAGGGACAGCTCGTGGCGGCGGCGGCGGCGGCGGCGGCGGCCGGTCGTCTCTTCTCAGCCGGGAGGACGGGTGCGGCCGGACGCTGGTGGGGACGCCAGACTCCGCCCCAGCTGCTCGCCCCCGCCATCCCGCCAGCGTTTCGCGCGCGGTGCTCGTGACGTAGGCCCTGCGAGGGCCAATGGGCGCGGCTGGCTGGGGAGGCCCCGCCCACGCCTGCCCAGATTTTTTAAAAATTAGCATAATATATGCGGCCCCAGATTCATTTGCATGGGGTAGCTGTGGGCGAGGGATCCAGAGTTCTGGGTCCGGGTGGCTCTGCTGGAGAGGCTCCGGCGCCTGAGTCTACCTTGCGCACCCAGGCTTTCCGCGCGACCCCCCCAGATCGAGGCACCCTTGGGCACTCACCCTCTCACTTATCCTCACCCAGCCCCACCCCTCACCCGGGCTCTGTCCAAGGTGCTGCCGGCCCCGGACCTTCGGACCAGTAAGGTCTAGACCCGGCGCGTCCCCACTCCACGGGCGAGCTCTCCACCCTGCCGACTCAGCCCGCGCGCAGCAAGCCGCGCTGAGATGCCCAGGTCTCTACAGGTGTGTCTGACGCGCCCAGCACCCTCGGGTGATGCCCTACCCTTCTGGCCAAGCTCCCTATAGCCTGGGCTCGGTCAAACTCGCTCCCTGTTATTGCCCACTGGGGGCACCTTCAGTTCCACCCAGAAAAGACAGGAAACGGGGGGAAGAGAGAGGGCGGGAGGCCAGAGGAGAAAGGTTGGTCCCTGCCGGATTTCATCCTAAAGCGGGTCCAGGAATGCGTCCCTTCTCCGGCTTAACCCCCACAACCGGCTTCCTCCTCCCGTCTCCAGGACCCCGCCCACCGCTGTTCCTCAGTCTTCAGCATTACAGGCGCCTCCAAATCACTCCTGGCCGGGGACCGACCTTAATTTGCATGGACACACCCAACCCTGGCTCCGATACCCTCATTAACATAACCCCTCCCATCAAGCAGGAACTTGCAGAACTGTACCAAAATAGGTCCTTTATTCAAAGTCTATAGTTGGTCTTTTGACTACTTTAATTGACCTCTCATACTTCCCTTAGGGCAGCAGTCCAGGACCACCACCAAGAGGCTCTTTTCAAAGCAACCTGAAATCAGACACCCCCATATCAAGGTTCATGAGGAAAGGAAGCTGGGATTCCTCTTGCCCTTTGGCCTCAACCATCTGGACCCTGAGGGTCAGAACAAGTTCTCAATAGCATCAGATGCTTCTTGTCCAATGTCTGGCCGCCACCGGATGACCAGGAATCGAGCTGCCCGTACAGGGGCAGAAGGTCAATGTAGAGTTGGCATGAAGTCTCGGGTGTCCATCCCTCTGGCAGAGGGTCCAGTAGACCCTGGGGTTCCCGAGTCAGAGAGCAGAGATGAGCGAGCGCAGGGAACTCTGGCTGGAGGCGCTCAGGGGCCGGTAACTCGCAGCTAGACCCACAGCCTGAGAGTCGGTGGGAGGGCAGGGCAGGGCCACCCCTCCAGGCCGGCGGTACCACACAACCCAGCTTCTCCCGGGGCCCCGGGAAGGCCCCAACGCTGGGGGACCTTTTCCCGGAGCCAGCAGACAGCTCCTAGGGAGGGAGCAGACGTCAGCCGAACCCTCAACCAATCTTACCTCCAGCGTCCTGCTTCACCTGCGATCCCACGTGCGATTCCCTGTGTGGACGCAAGGCTTCGACCCTCGAGAATCCAGGATTTCCTCCCCGTTCTGTTCCCCTTGGAGGCCCCAGCTTCCCAGCAGAGCCCCCTTCCCCGGGCCACCAAGGCGTCTGCCCTCAGGCCCTTGCCCCAGGGGGCGCACCGTCGGCGAAGCAGGCGCAGCAGCGACAGGAACAGCAGCAGCAGCACCGAGATGGCCGTCACCGTCGAGAAGACCCGGGCTGCGGGCGCACCGTGCTGTGAGGACGGGGTCTGGAAAGGGCGTCTCCCTGAACTCCCTCCCGCCTCGCACGCCCGCCTCACCTCCCATCGCGGCCTCTGGAGCTCCGGGCCGGGGGCTGCAGCTGACGTTAGCCCAGTCAGGGGGCGCCGCGGGGGTCTGCGCCGAGCCCTTGGGCTCCGGGTCGTCGTCGGCGTCCTGTAGCCCTGCGGAGAGAAGTGTGAGGCCGGGCGGCGGGGCGGCGGGCGGGGGCGCGACCAGAGGGGCGCTCACCGCGGTAGGTGAGCGCGAAGCCCTGCGCGTGGCCGCGCGCGTCGCTGCGGAAGGTGAGCCGCAGCGCGGCGGCGCGCAGGCGCAGCGGGCCGGGTGGTGGCGGGCGGGCGCCGTCGAAAGCGCGGAGCAGGCTGCCCGAGGCGGCGTCGCGCAGCTCCAGCCGATCGCGCGGGTCGGCCAACTCGAAGAGGCGGAAGGTGAGCTCCAGCGCGGCGCCCGGCGGGCTCAGCGCCCAGCTGCAGTTCCGGTCCGGCCCGTACTCGTCCGGGAAGTCCGGGGAGTAGACGACGCCCTGAGGAGCCGTCCAGTTGCCCTGGCAGGAGCCCACGGACACTGTGGGCGGGGCCGGCAGTCAGAATCCCGGGGCCAGGCTCCTTCTCCTCCCCCACGGGGCCTCGACCCCAGATCTGTCCCGCTGCCACCTGAGCCGGGTCCCACTCTTTCCGTGGACCGTGACTCCCCTCCTCAAGCCCCACCCTCAACCCAGGCCCGGCCTTTGACCCCCCATGTTCGGCCGGGTCTCCACTTCTGCGCGTCTCAGATCCCGCCCCCTATGAGGGCATCGCGCTTCCCGGTCTCACCCAGAATCCGGCGCTCCCCCAGGGCTCTCTTCCCCGCTCACTCCTCACCTTCGTAGATACCCAGACGCCCATCGCCACCGCACAGCTGGCCAGGGTGGCCGAAGCAAATCTGGTCACAGTCCGTAGCTGGGGCCGGGCGTCCCCGGTCCAGGTCGCTTTCAGAGCCACAGAAGCAGGCATAGCCAGCCTCCACGCCCGCCAGCTGGGAGCACAGACTGGGTGACCCCAGAGGCAGCGGTTGGGGCAGGGGCGGGGTAGTGGGAACATAGGGTCTGGGTCGCAAGTGGGAATCGGACCGGAGGTTCCAAAATCAGCGTCAGGGTTTGACGTCAGGGTTGGGAGTTGATTTGGTGCTGAGGACAAGTTCAGGGTGCCGTTCTGGGCGGGAGGTGGGGGCAGTACCTGGTAGCCCTTCATGCGGCAGAAGCGAAGGCACACCTGGACCGTGAGCTTCGTTGAGGTGCCGCTGGGGCCACTGAGGGCGGGGGGTGCCCCCGAATCCACGAAGCAACCCAAGTATCCGGGCACTGAGGGGGCAGCGGAGTCAGGCTTTGTCGGGTGCCCCCAGAAGAGAAGTCTATGCAGGCAGCCCAGAAAATTCCCATCCTTGTCCAACAGGGCCCACTCACTGTGGCACGTGGGGATATCGCAGTAACGCCAGTAGATCCCCTCCTCTGTCTCCGCTACGTAGCACCAGGGCTGCACGTCTCCGTCGGGGTTCCTGCCCGTGGAGGACAAGTGGTCCCCATCCAGCACCCCCAAAGGCTGCAAGTCCCAGGCCCCACCCCACGGCCTATCCGCAAAATGGCCACCGTGTGTGTTAGAATTTGTGTGTTCCTCTCCGTTGCGGCACAAATTCTGGTTTGTCCCACGTGCTTTGGGACTTCCAAAGGGTTCGGTGGGAAGTCCTTAAAGGGACCCTGAGGGCATATTTTGGGCTTCAGCTGTTGCTAGGACGTGACCTTATACATAAGGACTTTGAGGCCACCAGACGTGTTGTCCCCAACTCTGCCTTGGGCCTCAGCCACTTCCCTTGCCTTGGGACCCTGCTTTAGAGCACAAGTGCTGAACCCTGAGCTTTGTGGTGTCCTTCTGCTCAGGTCCAGACATCAGTTGTGGCTCTGAACCCCCAACCCCTCCATAACGAGTAGAGTCTCTCAAATCAGTTGTACCGCGAGGACCCGGCCCCTCTCTCCAGGGCTCGGCACCCCACCCCACCCCCGACTGGATCCTGCCCGGGCGGCCTCCTTGAATGCCCAGACCCGACCTGAGACGGTAGAGTTTGGGCACCTAAGGCGGGTCCCATGAGCGACAGTGTTCTGAGCGGCCAGCCCCGCCCCCAGGGTGGCTGGGCCTCGTCCCTCGCGGAGGCTCCGCTACCAGCCCCTCCGGGTGGACTTTGTATCCGCCCAGCAGAGCTCTCCAATTCCCCTACAACTCCCCCGGCCAGCGCCGGCTCCGCGGCGCGCAGCCCCGCCCCCAGCGCAGGCCCGGCCCTCACCGGCAGAAGTTGTGCGGGCCCAGTCCCCAGCGGCCTTGGGGGTCGCTGGCGCTGCTGTAGCTGTGCTGCTGCGTCTGGTCCCAGAAGAGGCACGGGCGGCCGGCCCCGCGCGGCCCGGTCCGGTTCTGGTGGCCGCGGTAGTCTGCGCCATTCACCTGGAAGCACTCGGACAAGCCTGCACGACGACCGCGGGGACTGGGGGGGGGCCGGACCTTCGCCCGCATCTTCACCGCCCCCCCAACTCCAACTGCCCGGCCACCCCCCCTGCCCCCGGCTGCCCAGACAGCGCCCTCGGCGCCTGTGGGGCCCTGGCGCTGCTCAGCTGCCCCTGCCACCTGCTCTGCTCCCTCCTCAGCCTCTGGACCCGGGTCTTGGGCATGAAGGTAGAGGACAGAGTGGTGACCACGGCTCAGAGTTGGGCCAAAACTCACCTGGGCTGTGCAGGCTCCCCGCGGAGGCCCCGCGTGGCGGCAGAAGCGGGAGGAAGAGGAGGAGAAGGAGGAGGCCCTGCGGGGCCTGTGTGTCCATCACCCCCAACCAAAGAGAGGTTGCACTGGCCAACGCACGGTCCATGCCGCCCCCGGGGTCGCTCCGGGGTCTTCCAGGCGACCTGGGGGGGCGTTGTCTTCTGACCGTCTGTTCTCGTCCCACTCTGGGAGGCGCTCTCCGTCTAGGACGGTCACTCCCGTGGATATTTACCTCCAGGGTTTCTGCCCCTGGAGGTGTCTCTTTGCCCCTGTGTCCCCACTGGGAATATCTCCGGGGTTCTCTGACCAGGAGCCGTCTCAGTCACTGCCCCTCAGTGCTCCCGGTCTCTCCTCGGCTTCCACGCCCGCCCCCTCCCGCTGCGCCTTGCTCTCTGAGCCTCCCTCACTCAGGTCTCTAACGCACTGGCTCCTGCCCCCCTCGCGTCCCTCTGTGGGTCCCTCCCCCTTGAGTCCCTCCCTCCCCACCCCATCCCCCGAGGCCGGGAAGCCCCGCCCGAGACTGGAGCGGAGGCAGCAGGTCCAGACGCCTCCCACGCCACCCCCCCCCCCCCCAACCCACTGCCCGGGGACCCTCGGTGTCCCGGCAAGCTTCTCCCCTCCCCTCCCCCTCTCAAGGTCCTTGCATGTTCTAGGGGTGTGTGGAGGAGGACAGGTCACGCTGGTGGACAGACAGCCCTAATGGGAGTGATACGCGACCTTCTCCCGAGGCCACACGCCCCTGGGACACCCCAGAGTCTCCTGTTCACAGGCACCCTTGATTCAAGGGTACGCACGCACTCCCAGTCTGTCACCCATTCATTGTCGGAAGCTCCAACGCACACCCTCTTTCGGATCCTCGCGTCCCTCTTTCCAAGTACCGAATGCCTCTGGTTTGACGGAGGAAGTGCCACTCCCTGCCCCCGCGCCCGCGAGACAGGCGGGAATGGTGGACTTTCAATCCCGGACAGGCAGGGGCAGCTGGTGTCTGGGGAGGAAGGCAGCTGCGCCCCTGGTCCCAGCCTGTCCCCTCCTGTCTTCCCCCTTCTTTCCGTAGGACCCCCAGCCCAGGCTCGCCTGAGCCCTCCCAGCGCAGTGGAATTCCCCCAGCGGAGCCCCCCCTGCCCCCAACCTGGCGGGGGAGGGGGAGGGGAGCAGGCCCAGGCAGGCGTGGGGGGAAATTCCCCGCCCCCTCCCCGGGGCCCGACTCCTCCGAATCCTCTGATCTCCCAGCGCCGCCCGCCGGCTGCCCCCAGGGCTTGGGGGGAGGCCAGCGCAGGTGCGTGGGAGGGCGGGGGCGGGCGCCAGGGAGGAGATGGGTGGTAGCCGGCCCGGAGCGGTCCCGCCCCGCCCAGATCCCTTGCCCCTCAATCCAGCCTCCAGACCTCTCCCCACGTCCTCGCCAAGCTGTCCAGCCCTGACGGACCTGTGCCCGCCCATAAGATAGGGGGCGTTCAGGAAGGATTCTGGTGGGTGGCGACCATGGGATGGGAGACCTAACAGTTAGTGCCCAGTGATGAGGTTCCTGGATCCTAGGGGCGGGCAGCCCACGGAACATTCGAAGTGGGGGGAGGGGCTGTTGAAACTCGAATTGGACACCAGTGTCGTCTCCTGGGGAAGCCCTCTCAGCGGCCAGGCTGGCCAGGGCTCCACTCCCAGTTCCCTGGCCACGCTGAGCGCTGAACTGGGAGTCTCAGCTGCACGTGCTAGCCCAGTACAGACAACCTGTCTAAGGCCCCCCTAACCAGGGGACAACCTGTGGCTACCATTTGACCTGGGCCCCTTCTCCCAAGAGGGTTACAGAGAGAGGCAGTGGCTGCTGCGGCTTGTAAGTGTCCCCCCACATCTCTGGCCCACAGAGAGCCTCAGGGGACTGCAGGCCTGGGCCATAGCCTCTGTAGTGGAGGTGCGTGGGGAGTGTCACCTCCAGGGTAACAGAATGCCCAGGACTAGGTGGGGGGACAGGGATAGTGGTCAGTAGGGACAGTAGAGTAGGAACTGGCTCCTGTCATGGCAGGGACGGACCAAGCTGTCCATGCAGTCTACTTACTGTACTTTGGCTGCCCAGTCCCCAAGGGCTCAGTCTCCCACAGAGGAGCTACTGGATGAGCAGCAGGGGGTGCTCAGATCCAGGACTGGGGCACTGAGAGGAGGGGCAGTGTCTCCTTGCAAGCTCTGGTCCTAGATGACTCACAGAGCCTCAAATTAAAGATCTTGGCCCTCACCTTGTCACTTACAGAGCGTTCAGGAAGGTTAAATGGCCCCACAGTCTCGGTCAGGACTTTCCCTTGATCCCTCCAGAACAACAGTACTGCTTTTCAGGGAGGACTCTGTCCCTCCTACCTGCTCTGGCCCTCCACCTGTGTTTCCTGATCCTGGTTCCTCCAGTTCCCACACAAACAGCTGAACTCAGCTTCCCAGACTCCCTTGCATTTGACTGTGGGAATGAGTTCAGGCCAATGGATGTGGGCAGGAGTGATGTCTCCTGGTACTGAAAGCGGGGGCCCAGACCAGCAGCATCAGCATCCCTGAGACTCTTGTTGGAAATGCAGATTCTGGGGCACCTGGGTGGCTCCGAGGGTTAAGCCTCTGCCTTCTGCTCGGGTTGTGATCCCAGCGTCTTGGGATGGAGCCTCATATCAGGCTCCCTGCTCAGGGGGAAGCCTGCTTCTCCCTCTCCCACTCCTTGCTTGTATTCCCTCTGTCTCTGTCTGTCAAATAAATAAATAAAATCTTAAAGAAAGAAAGAAAGAAATGCAGATTCCCAGGCTCCAGCCCAGACCTCCTTCATCAGAACCTGTATTTAACAAGATCTCCAGGTTTGCAAAGCGCACCTGGAGATCTCTGCCAGGGCTCTCTCTCCTCCCTTCATCAATTAGATGTGGGAGAGCCCAGGCCTGGGGAGGGTGGAAGGAACTGGATTCCTTAGTGCCCTGGTGGAAGGAGCCCACCAACACATGAGACATAAACATGTGTTGTGTAGCCACTGAGACTAGAGGCTTCCTTGCTACGCCAACTGGCACAACTTAGCTCCCTCGACCCACCTCCTGCCCCATCTAGTTACTGTCTCCTCTATTGCTTTCCCAGGGCATCCGAGCAGAGTCCCACAGACTGGGGACCGGAATCTGGAGACTAAGCGGGGAGGGCTCCTTCTGCGAGCTGTGCGTGCAGATTTGTTCAATGCCTTTCCACTTGCTTCTGGAGGTTGTTTGGTCGTCACGGGTGTTCCTTGGCTTATAGAAGAATCACCTGGATGTCTGGCTTGGTCTTCACATGGTGCTCTCCCTGTGGGTGTGGCCCTGCATCCGAATTTCCCCTTTTTATAAGGCCCCCAGTCATATTGGCTCAGTAGCTCACCCAAGGTTTATGACCTCATTGTAACTAATCACAACGGCAATGACCTATTTCCAAATAGGATCCCACTCTGATACTGGGGGTTGGCACTTCTGCACATGAATGGGAAGGTGGGAAGCGCACAAGTCAATTCATGACAGCTCAACTCTTGTCCCTTTTCCATCTTTACTGCTACTTCCCTAGTCTGGGCCACTACGGTCTCTTCCTTGGACAAATCATACTCCAAAATGATGTTTGGCTCCCCACTCTAACCCTCTACAACCCCTCTGGCAGCCAGAGTCTTTTGTTGGGGGTTGGTGAACTGCAAGAACCTTCTGGCTCTTGGCATCTGCTCATTTTTTTTTTTTCCCAGTAGTAAACAACACCTAACATTAACTTTATCATCTTAGCCATTTAAAAAAAAAAAAAGATTTTTATTTATTTATTTGTCAGAGTGAGCACAGGCAGACAGAGTGGCAGGCAGAGACAGACGGAGAAGCAGGTTCCCGCTGAGCAAGGAGCCCGATGTGGGACTCGATTCCAGAATGCTGGGATCATGACCTGAGCCAAAGGCAGCAGCTTAACCAACTGAGCCACCCTGGCATCCCTCATCTTAGCCATTTTTAAGCGAACATTTCAATGATGTTAAGCATATTCGCAATGCTGAAGCTCTCTCTCATCAAACATTAATTCCCCTCCCCTCTCCCAGCCCCCCAGAATCACCTTTCTACTTCCAATTTCTGTGATTTTTTTTTTTTTACTACTTTAGGTATTCCATAAAAGTGGAATCACAAAACATGACAGATTTCCCTCTTTTTTAAGGCTTCATAATAGCCCATGGTATGGCTAGACCACATTTTCTTTATACATTTATCTGTTGATGGACATTTGGGTCACTTCCACCAGCCAGAGTCCAATGGATGTGGGACAGGGGCCTGAGCAGGACCCTCACTGGTCCCCCTCCCTTCCTTCTTCATTTACTCAATCACATCTTTAACAAATTTTTTTGAGCACTTGCTAGGTGCAAGGCAAATTCTCCTCCTTTCTCTCAAGCACTGGGTGTGCGAGGCCAGAGCCCAAGGCTCAAGCCAGGTCCTTATCTCCAAAGCTGAGGGGCTCTTCTAGTACACCCCTGAGCCCTCGGGAGGGCAGTGGGATGAGCAGCCACAAGGGTCTGGGCTCTGCAGGGCTGTGGTGAGGATATGACCCAAGGCCAGAGGCTGCCCTGTCCTTCGCTGTTTGCCAGAGGACGCCCTGCCCCTGTACCTCTGGGTTTTGGTCCTTGAACCAGGTGTCATATTGATGTGGGAACCAGAGAGAACACCCAGGCCAGGTGCCTCGTGATGGGACTGCTCTCTAGAAATGTCCCCGGCTTTCTGGATATCATGGGGATGGACTGCAGAAAGGGGACACGAGAGCCTGCTGTGGTCAAGCTAGCAGGTGGCTGGGGCTTGGGATGGGGATGTTTATTAACATAAGGACCAACTAAAGGGTTGTCTTTACTCTAAGAGCACCTTAGCTGGGCTGTGGAGTGACAGTGTCCCTCTGAAATCTGCATGTTGAAACCCTAATAAAATGTGATGATCTGGGACGCCTGGGTGGCTCAGTTGGTTAAGCAGCTGCCTTCGGCTCGGGTCATGATACCGGCGTCCTGGGATCGAGTCCCACATCGGGCTCCTTGCTCCGCAGGGAGCCTGCTTCTCCCTCTGACTCTGCCTTCCACTCTGTCTGCCTGTGCTCGCTCTCACTCTCTCTCTCTTACAAATAAATAAATAAAATCTTAAAAAAAAAAATGTGATGATCTTAGGAGGTGGAGCCTTTAGGAGGTCAGAGTGCAGCCTCCCAATGGATTAGTGCCCTTATGAGCAGAGGTAGGTAGCTGGTTGGGACCCCCAACCAGTACGAGGACCCAGCTAGAAGGCAGCCGTTGTACCTCAGGAAGGAGGCTCTCTCAGGACTTGCTGGCACCCGCACTCTGATCTCAGGCTTCCAGCTTCCAGGCCTCTGAGGACTACATGGGCCTTTTTGGGCGCGCTCCACCCCCCAGCTACGGTATTTGCTATAACAGACACCTGAATTCCCCAAAACCGCCCAGCCCCAGAGAAAGGAACCCCACCAGCCTGACCAAGGAGGGAAAGCCAGGGGCAGAGTGAGTGAGGCTAACGGGTCTGGGGTTTCTTTTTGGGGTGGTGAATATTTTTGAATTAGATGGCTGGACGGACACACCACTCGTGAATATACTGAGGGCCACGGAGTTGCACACTTTGAATGGGTGAACTGGATGGGGTGTGGGTGACACGGTGACAGGCAGGTGGTGCTGGGGGGAACTCACAGCTAACAGGCTCCTGTAGCAGGCCACTGCTCCCCGTTTTAAAAAGCAGAGCTCCTTGGGGTGCCTGGGTGGCTCAGTTGGTTAAGTGACTGCCTTCGGCTTAGGTTATGATCTCAGGGTCCCAGGATCGAGTCCCACATCAGGCTCCCAGCTCCATGAGGAGTCTGCTTCTCCCTCTGACCTCCACTCTCATGCTCTCTCACTCTCTCAAATAAATAAATAAATAAATAAATAAATAAATAAATAAAAGTGGAGCTCCTTGTTGAGACTTGTTATCCCTGGTGAACTTTTGTAAACAATTTCATAACTGAAACCTAATTCCATAATTGTTGCTCACCATCACAGGAAGGGGCAGAGGCGCACTCACGACCAGCTCTGTGTGGTGTAGACGTCCTAAGATTGGGTTTATTGGGGGAAACAGCAGCAGAGCAGCAGCAGGGAAGGAGGCAAGCCCTGCTCACCCACGGAGGCGCCAGCTTCTGAGGACCTGCCCCTCCCCACCCCAGTGCACTTTGCGCTGTGACAGGACAGGGCAGGGGGCATCTGTGTGGCCCGGCAATGGTGGAGGAAGCGGACGTATGGGAGGAGGCCTCTGGAGCCAGAGCGGTATCCAAGTTCCTGTCCATGCGGGCGTCCTCAGGCCAAGGAACACGGACCATCTGTCCTCTGAAGTCAGCGCAGAACAGAGGAGGGGACAAGCATACAGTCCTTGTCGGCATGGATGTCCAAGGGTGAGGAGAAGCCTGCATCCCTCTGTGACTCTCCTTGTGCTGCATCCTGGAGCCTGGCCAAGCTGAGGGCCATGGGACATGGGACGCAGGAAGTCACTGTCCTTGCAGAGAGCCGGCTGGGGAGGCTGCAGGGCCAGCAGGTCCCACTGGCCTTACAGGGGGTCATGGCTACTGGGACTCAGTGCTTCTCATAGGAGCACTTCATGGCTGTCTGAGGCACCCCATCCACAGAGGGGCTGAGCCACAGTGGCACCTCCCGTGGGCATGCGTCCTTGTGATACAAAGATAGACCCAGGATTGGGGTGTCCTATCCCACAGGGCTGTGTCTTTGGCCTTGGCCATGGGCAGCGGGCTTCATGGCCAAGAGCACTCCTCAAAACCTAGCCCCTGTGTAGAGTGTCCTCTGCTGAGGGGTCCTCCGGCAGACAGCTCCTGCCTGGGAGGGGGACTGCTGTCCCCAGACTGTCTTCTTGACTGCTGCCAAGGGTGCGGGGCGAGGGCCCTGGGGAGCTGGTAACTGGCTCAGCTGATGGGCCACAACTCGCCTGGGAAGGGAACCAGGGTCTGAACTGAGGGTCTATGTTGCCCTGTCCTTGGGGGAGCCATTTCCATTTTAAGCTTGCCCCAGTCCATGAGAAAGATGGGGCCCAGGGTGAGGGGCAGCCACAGAGAACCAAGGTCTCTCTTTCAGTGACAGGAGGATCATGGCCAGCAGGGGCCGCAGCTCCCCCTGCAGGCTGGGAGCAGAGCCCTCACCAACGGCTCCAGAGAACCCCCACCTGCTCTTGGTCCAGCCCACATGGGGTCCAGGTGAGCTGGCACTGCCTCCTGTGAGGGGGTCTCTTCAGGGGGTGCCCAACCTAATTCTATCACTCCTGACTTCATGGCACTGAGACACAGTATGCGTGGCTTCATGGTAGCCAATGTGGACGCACATACCAGTTCTACACGGTGAGATATAAAACAGGGTTTATTGGCAGGAAATCTATAAGCAGAGGGATGGCGGGTGCGGGGCGCCCCAAGCTGTTGCTGTCCCATAGCCGGACAGCAGGCCCCATGGCCAGCTTGGCAGGAGAGGGGGGGCCTGTGGCTGTGTGCTCCCCGCCGCAATTATGCACAGAAGAGCATGGACGCAAGGATGTTCACTGTCAAGGCTGTGGCCCAGTTAGCAAGCAGCCACCTCGGGACCACCTCCTCCTCGGCCATCAGGCCGGTCCGCTGCAACGCTACCAGACAGAGAAGGGGATGGGGCTCTGCCACCATCGGGCCCACCTCTCCTCCTGCATCAGACAGGTGTGGACCACCCAGACAGCGCTGGCGGGGTAGTGTCTGCCCAGGGCCGGCTTCCTGGCAACATCTGGGCTGGCTCCCGTGGCCAGGAATGACACCTACTATGGGGACCACGACCCTGGATTTAAGCCGGAAGACAGCAAAGGAGAGAAACTCTGACAGAGGCTGTGGCAAGGCCTCTGCTTTGGCGGGCTCTGCTATGGTGAGGGATGACTGCAGCCCAGCCGCGGGGGGCCCAGGAGCACAAAGGGCCTCCCCCTCCCCACACACCCCTGCACCTGTCTGGGGAAGCCCATGGAGAGGTCGCTCCGGAAGGGAGTTCAGTGGGAAGCAGCAGCGACTTCAGATGCGGCCCCACCAGACTGGACTGTTCTTGGCAAAGTCAAATGCCCTGACAACGGACGGGTGTTCACGGCTCAGAGCAGTAGAGCAGCGAAGGGGCGTCTTTGTGGGAAGAAGCTTCTTCGGCTCTTTCGTGGGACCTTGCCCCAGGTCACGTACACCTGCAAGGGGGGCGAGCTCCCGGCACTCCTGTCTGCCCACTCCGGAGACACCATCCACATGGCGCTCCCGGGAGCCTCTCGCAGTGAAGGCCGCCAGCGCTTGGCAAGAGTGGAAGAGGGTTTTTGTGAGGCAACATCTAACCGGGCGGGAAAGGCCAGGGGCCCGGGTGCACAGCGCACGAGGTCCATCTGCTCGTGTCGCGAGGAGCTTGGCCTCTCTGGGGCTTACTGTCCCATTTTGTACGTTCCACCTTCCTGATTACAAAGAAACACATATTCAATATAAAAATCCAACCATGGCAGAGGTAGGCAATGCAGAGAGTTCCCTCTTCCCCGGAGATAACCATCAGCTAGGTCATTTTTGTACATGTTCACCTGCACACAAGCTCCCCGTTTCCTTTAAAGGGGGAGGTTGCCCCATAACACAGTCTGGGGGTGCCTGGCTTTCTACACTAGCATGTCCTGGGAGGAAACAGACACTCCTGAGAGGAGGAGGGCAGGAGTCTGATTCCCCTGGGCGGGGGCTGCGGGGGCGAGCTGGCTTCTAAGGAGCAGAGTAAATCAGAGCGGCAGGGTGTGACAGTATTGTGACAGTATTCTAGAAGTCACTGTCACCTGCTTCCTGGTGTCGTTAGAGAGCTTTACTGAGCTGCCATTCCCACGCCAGCCCGCTGGCCGTGTAAGTGCAGGACTCAGCGGGGTCGGCAGGTCCGCAGCCACGCACCCAACCACACAACCACTTCAAGGACCTTTCCAATCTCCCTGGAAGTCCTTCCCGTCCTTGTCCACTTTTGAGGCCTGCCATCCAGGCCTGGGGGCCTTTCTCGGTGGGAAGCTTTAAAATGACTAATTCAGGGGTGCCTGGGTGGCCCAGTGGGTTAGAGCCTCCGCCTTCAGCTCAGGTCATGATCCCAGGGTCTGGGGATCAAGCCCCGCATTGGGCTCTCTGCTCGGCAGGGGGCCTGCTTCCCCCTTTCTCTGCCTGCCTCTCTGCCTACTTGTGATCTCTGTCAAATAAATAAATAAAATCTTTAAAAAATAAAATAAAATGACTAATTCATCTTACAGGTTTATTCAGATTTTCAGGTCTACTCAGATTTTCTTATTTCTTCTTGATTCGGCCTTGGTAGCCTATCTTTCTAGGAACGTTTTCACTTCATCTTGGTTGACCCTTCCATGCGAGTGTGGTTTTTCTTGTAGGGTAGGCAGTAATGCCCCATTTTTAATACTTGATTTTAATAATTTGAGTCTTCCCTATCTTTATTTTAAGATAGTACTTTGGCGGGGGGAACGGCACCTGGGTGGCTCAGTCGGTTAAGTATCTGCTTCAGCCAGGTCATGATTCAGGGTCCTGGGGGGATCGAGCCCCGCATCTTTTTGAAAGATTTTTATTTATTTATTTGACAGGGAGAGAGCTCAAATAGGGGAAGCAGCAGAGGGAGAAGGAGAAGCAGGCTCCCCGCTGAGCAGAGAGTCCGATGAGGGGCTCGATCCCAGGACCCTGGCTCATGACCTGAGATGAAGGCAGAAGCTTAACCAACTGAGCCACCCAGGCACCCCCTAAATAAATAAATTCTTAAAAAATATAAATAATGGTATTATTTTTTAAGTAATCTGTACCCCCCACGTGGGGCTTGAACTCATGACCTCGAGATCAGAAGTTGCACACCCCTCTGAGCCAGCCGGGTACCCCTGAGTTTTCCCTACAACTTTACAAACCAATTTTGAAAAAAATTAAATTAAACTAAAATAATAAAGAAATAAAAGGCAATTTTGGAGGCGATGTAGTTAAAGGTTTGTCGATTTGGTGGATCCTTTCAAAGAGCCAGCTTCGCGTCGCGTTCATTTTCTAGTCTCTATTTCATTCATGTCTGTTCTTTCTCACGTCCCTCCTTCTGCTTTAGAGTCGCTCCTTTCTTCTTTTCCCAGCGTCTAGCATGGTAGCGTAAGCTGCACGGGAGATCTTTCTTCTTCTTGAAGGAAGTCTTTCCAGCCACCAGGCTCCCTCGAGCGGTGCTCTGCCCCGGCCAGGCGTCTGCAGGGCCGCGGCTCCAAGCTGCTCACCTCAGACCAGGTCCCCACTCGTCTCGGGATTTCTTCCAGTCACCGGGTGCGCGGGAGTGGGGTGACATCCGATATCTGTAAGCTCCTCATCTTGCTTTGTGCTGCCGATTTCTGGCTTCACTCTGCTGCGAACACATAACGTTCTTTGTGTGATCTCAGTCCTTGTCGCTGGACGAGTCCTGCTGTTTCGGGGCCTGGGTCCCGTCTGGCCCGGCGAGCACCCCCCGTGCGCTTGCGGAGAAGACCTGCTGCTCCCCTCCGGGCCCCCATGTCACAGGGAGAGAGCTGGCGCTCACAGGAGCAGCCCCCCAGGGAGAGCTGGGGCCCACAGGCACGTGAGTGAGCGAGTTGAGGCCCCCGGGGAAGGGACCCTCAGCCTCTGCGGGTCTGCAGCTTTCCTCCAACCTCAGGGGAGACCCTGTGCCAGAACCACGAACCCGACCACTCCAGACACCTTGCCCACTGACACCGAGAGATGATAAGTGTCGCCATAAGCCACTATGTGTGGGGGGTGACCTGGGGGGGCGCAAGACAACTCACAGTTACCCATGCGTCTCAGGGCTTTCCGGAGAGCCAGGCTGCACGCACGGCGGTGCTGCCGGGGGAAGCTCCATCTTTCCTGAGGAAAGAAAGTGGAAACCAAGGGTTAATAATTTTTCTCTTGTTTAAGATTTTCTTTTCCTTCTTATTATTTTTTCCCAACGTGGGGCTTGAACTCACAACCCTGAGATCAAGAGTCACGCGTTCTACTGACTGAGCTGGCCAGGCGCCCGGTTAACTCTTTTCTTGTTGAAGCTGCTGGAGCCAAAGGCATGCTCTTTGTAATGACAACTTTACGGGCCTGAGGATGAGGAAAACGGGGTAGAAGGCTCCCCCCACCTCATGGGGAAGCCATTGGAAATTCTGGTTTTCTAATATCCCAAACTACCTGTGCCTGGTGAAAGAAGCCACTGGGGACCTTGAGAGTCAGCATTTGGTCCTGTTGTTCAGGAGAGCAGAACTAAATGAGACATGGAACTGAGGTGCCCTCCACTGGGACACAGGTGTCCCACAACTTTTTTTGAGATCTTTTATTTGTTGTTTTTTTTTTTAAAGATTTTATTTATTTATTTGACAGAGAGAGAGATCACAAATAGGCAGAGAGACAGAGGGAGAGATAGATGAGGAGAAGCAGGCTCCCTGCTGAGCAGAGAGCCCAATGCGGGACT